>NC_091950.1:241692004-241992004 GCF_031021105.1 Erythrolamprus reginae
TCAAAGGAATGATATAGTGATTTCCAAAACTTGCAAACTGAGAATAGGAGAAGAATGACACATTGGGTTGACATCAACTCTAGACATCCTTTATTTATTTATTTATTAGATTTGTATGCTGCCCTTCTCCGTAGACTCAGGGCGGCTCACAACAACAATAAAACAATTCAAGACAAATCTAATAATTTAAAAATATTTAAAAACCCCATTATTAAAGCAGATATATACACAAACATACCATACATGAATTGTATAGGCCCGGGGGAGATGTCTCAATTCCCCCATGCCTGACGGCAGAGGTGGGTTTTAAGGAGTTTACGAAAGGCAAGGAGGGTGGGGGCAGTTCTAATCTCAGGGGGCAGCTGGTTCCAGAGGGTTGGGGCCGCCACAGAGAAGGCTCTTCCCCTGGGACCCGCCAAACGACATTGTTTAGTCGACGGGACCCGGAGAAGGCCAACTCTGTGGGACCCAATCCTTACGTCTAAAGATCCCTGCCTTTGACTTCTTGTGGCAATTAGATCCTTTTAAAATTTATCCTAATGCCTCTGTCCTAGTATCATTCAGAGGCTTTATGGCAAACTCAATGGATGAAGAATACAATAGAAAAGAATAGAATGTAGAAATTAGAATAGAACAGAATAAGAATATCAGAGTTGGAAGTGACTTGAAGGTCTTCTAGTCCAACTCTTATGCTTAAGCAGGATACCCTATACCAGGAGTAGGCAAAGTTGGCTCTTCTATGACCTGTGGACTTCAATTCCCAGAATTCCTGAGCTAGTATGATTGTCTCAGGAAATTCCTGAGCCAATCATGCTAGCTCAGGAATTCTGGGAGTTGAAGTCCACAGGTCATAGAAGAGCCAACTTTGCCTACCCCTGCCCTATACTAGTGATGGCGAAAATTTTCAGTACCAAGTGCTGAAAAATAAACACTTTGCACACTCGTCTGGGCTGCAACTAGGAAGAAGAGTTGCTGAGGGGGCATGCATACGCCACAAAATTTACTTCCGTTTCCAGCAAGTCTTCGGTTACTGCCACGCATACAGATACCGATCAGCTGACCAGCATGCATGCTCACATATCAGCTCTTCCAGTTTCGGACACTGTGACACACACAAAGGCCAGATGATCATCGCATATGTGTCAGAAACCCGGAAGAGGAACGGCCGATGTCCGCGTGCCAGTTGACATGGTTTCGCGTGCCACTTTGGGCATGCGTGCCATAGTTTCGCCTTCACGGCCCTATACCATTTCAGACAGGTGGCTGTCCTGTCTCTTCTTTAGAGCCTTTTAAGAACAAAGAACAACTTTGATGTTTGTGTTTCTCTTCTGAATTTGGGACAACCTGGAAGTTAAGAAATCCAATCCCTTTTGTAGCGGGACTCTGAGATTCCTGCTAGCAAGCTGCTGTTCCTAGAGCTGTAGAAAATGGAAAGGTATTTCTGATCAGTATGCCGCAGCAAATATTGGTAAATCTTAATACCAAATGTGAAGCCTCTTGGCTGCTTTTCTTCAGAGCTGACCCCAAAATTCCAGACACCAACTTTGGTTGATATACAGTGATCCCCCGATCATTGCGAGGGTTCCGTTCCAGGACCCCTAGCAATGATCAGGTTTTCGCAAAGTAGCGCTGCAGAAGTAAAAACACCATCTGAGCATGCGCAGATGGTGTTTTTACTCCCGCAGCGCTAGCGAGGAGCCGAAGATTGGGGTTCCTGTTTTAAAACGTCGCCGCCGGCATGGGCGGCTTGCCAGCACCCCCCGGACCCCCAACCCGGGTTTGGTGGGCTGCTAGGAAGCCGCCCATGCCGGCGGCGATGTTTTAAAACAGCCGCGCGGCTTTCCAATGAGTCCCGAAGACAAACGTCAAACTTCCGCGTTTGTCTTCGGGACTCATTGGAAAGCCGCGCGGCTGTTTTAAAATGTCGCCGACGGCATGGGCGGCTTGCCAGCACCCCCCCAAACCCCCAACCCGGGTTTGGGGGGCTGCTAGGAAGCCGCCCATGCCGGCGGCGACGTTTTAAAACAGCCGCGCGGCTTTCCAATGAGTCCCGAAGACAAACGTCAAACTTCCGCGTTTGTCTTCGGGACTCATTGGAAAGCCGCGCGGCTGTTTTAAAATGTCGCCGCCGACATGGGCGGCTTGCCAGCACCCCCCCAAACCCGGGTGAGCAGCGAGCGAACGGCGGGTGGCCAGGCGAAGGGCGGGCGAGCGGCGAAGGGCGGACGAGCGGGTGCTGGGGAGGGCTTCTCGCCCTCCCGCCAGCAAGAGGGGGAGCGAACGGCTTGGGCAGGCTGCGGACAAGCCGTTCGCTCGGGCCGCTTCCCAGCTGAGTACTCAGCTGGGAAGCGGCCCGAGCGAAGCGGCAACAGCGAGGAGTTTGCGTGGGCGGTGGGGAAACTCCTCACTGATGCCCGCCAAGAGGGGGAAGACCTAGGGAAGCCGCCCAGCAGCTGATCTGCCCGGCGCCATCTACGCATGCGTGCCCATAGAAAAAAAAAGGGCACGCATGCGCAGATGGTGTTTTGACTTCTGGGTTCAAAAATCGCAAATTAGCCTGTTCGCAATGGTCGGGAACGCAATAACCGGGGGGTCACTGTATATGACCTTGGAATGGAATGACACATGTTCTTCAAGTTTTCTATTGTTCCTAAACAGCCCAAATTACTTTTTTTGTCAGTTGAATCTTTATCCTGTATAATATAGGTTTTTTAGTAATACAGTGATCCCTCGATTTTCACGGGGGTTGCGTTCCCAGACTGCCCGTGAAAGTCGAATTTCCACGAAGTAGAGATGCGGAAGTAAAAACACCATTTTTGGCTATGGACAGCCAAAAACTACCCCTACGCACCCTTTTCCAAGGCTGCGCAAGGAGCCGGGCTTGAAGTTGGGGGCGGGGAGTGACAAAAGTGCGGAGGCTGGCAAAGATTGTTTTGAATGTCGTCTGCCCCCGCCCCCCCAGCACCTCTGCCCCCCTCGCCGCTACCCCCCACCCGCACGATCCGCCCCTCTCACCAGCTTTCTTGGGACATGGGTCCTCCTGCAGCAGCGCTGGCGGCTACGGCTTCTTATCCTCATTCGGCCACTAGCCGCTCTGAGCGCTTTGAGAATGCCCGCCCCGCCCCTCTCACAGTCCCTTAGCTGAGAGCGCTTTCATTCCAGCTAGCAGCGAGTGAGCTGCAGGAGAGGCAGGGCAGGCGTTCTCACAGAAGGAGAGAGAGAGTGAGAAAGAGAGAGAGAGCAAGAGGGGGGAGAGTGGAAGGTAGAGAGAGAGAGAGATGATAGAAAAAAGGGGAGAAAAAAAGAGAAATGAGAAAATGATTGAGGCAGAGAATGACAAAAGAAAGAGAAAGAGAGAGAGAACTGACTCTTGGTGATGACGTATGATGTTATCGGGTGGGAAAAACCGTGGTATAGAAAAAAAACCGCGGAGTATTTTTTAATTAATATTTTTTTTAAAACCATGGTATAGCCGTTCCACGAAGTTTGAACCCACGAAAATCGAGGGATCACTGTGTAGGTTTTTAAATTTAATTTAATTTTTTAAATTTAATTATTAAAATAATAATATAGTTTTTTTAATTTCTGAGATTGAACCTGATTGTGTACTTCCTCTGACATCTTCACCTTTTCAATTACTATCAGTTTTCCCCCTTGTTATTGGCATTGAATCAAAGCCAGGCAATTTTCTTTGACTTTTCCTCACATTGGAATCGTGGCGCTTGGCTTCAGCTAGCTATATTCGGATTTCATGCATGCTTTAATTGTAACTTCATTCTGTCCCTAAATAGAGATAATGTGTTCTATATTCCTCCAGAAATTTGTTCATTTTCTTAGCCCTATTTCAATGTACATTATAGTTCAACACATTTTCTTGACTGGTGGTACCATCTATGATTCTAAGACAGTGATGGCGAACCTTTTTCCCCTCGGGTGCTGAAAGAGCATGTGGGTGTACTATCGTGCATGTGCAAGTGCCTACACCATAATTCAATGCCCAGGGAGGGTAAAAACAGCTTCCCTCACCCCCAGTGTCCCTCTGGAGGCCGGAAATGGCCTGTTTCCCAACTTCTGGTGGGCCCAGTAGGCTTGTGTTTTGCCCTCCCCAGGTCCAAAGGCCTCCCCCTGGAGGCTCTCTGGAAGCAAAAAATGCCTCCCAGAGTCTCTGTGCAAGCCAAAACTCAGCTGGCCAGCACACACATGCACATTGGAGCTGAGCTAGGGCAATGGCTCACGTGCCAGCAGATATGGCTCTGCGTGCCACCTGTGGCACCCGTGCCATAGGTTCGCCATCACTGTTTTAAGAGGTCACAAATCTCTCTGAAATAAACCCTTTTCCAAGGTTGTTGAAAGCTCTTGAGAACAACTGAATTCACATTATTTCTATTATTTTATTTTTAGGGTGTTGGTGGAAGTTCCCATGCCCTTAGATATACCTCATTGATCTCTCATTTAAACCCTGAACTGAACTGTATAACTTTACAAATATATTAACATCCCATTCTTTGTTTTAAGTTCCTGGTGGAACAACCTGCATATGCTCCATTTCTGTTTTGGCTTTAAGAAACTGATGTCCTAATAATATATAGGTAGTCCTCAATCAACAACAATTCATTGAGGACTACCTAATAATATATAGGTAGTCCTCAATTAACAACAGTTCACTACTTGTGACCATTTTTCACACCTATAAGTGTTGCTACATTGCCATGGTCACGTAATCAAATTTCAAAAAAGCAAAGAACCTTTATGTTTGGATGCTTGGCAACTGGTTCATATTTATGACAATTGCAGTGTCCTGGGATCATGTGATCACCTTTTGTAACCTTCTGGCAAACAATGAGAAAGTCAGAGTCACTTAACAAACATGTTACTATCTGAACAACTGTTATCCTGCATTTAGTAACTGTGGAAAGAAAGGTTATAAAATGGGGCAAAATTCACTTAACAAATGTCTTGATTAGCAACAGAAAATTTGGGCTCAATTGGGGTCGTAAATCAAGGACTAGCTGTGTTGAGATTGAATCTAATGTTGGAATGTATATACTGTAATAGCTGTATATTTGGAGTTGGGGCAAATATCCTTTTGAAATGCTTGAAATGACTTCTTTTAGTGTAGGAATATTTCAGCACTGGTTCCTGTGTTGATTAATGTGAGGAATGCTTATTAGGGGGAGAGAGAAAATTATACAACAGGGGATCTTCTGATGTCCCTTGTGACTTGCCTACTCATGACTTGTTCCTATTTTAGTTGTGTCAGATGTTGGAGGGTGTGTTGCTCAGCACAGAGTGTTTCAGAAATTTTACACCTGTCCTCCCCCCCCAAGTGGTTAAAATTCATGCTCAACCTCTGCCTTGCCTTGTTATCCAACTCAGTGGTATGAAGTCACCGTCTCTTCCTCTTCTTACTGTTGCCACTTGCTTTCGGCTCTCCCGTTTCTCTCTTCCACAGATATATCATATTTTCAGAGTGTAAGACATACACCCCCCACCCCAAACAAATAGGGTAGAAATGTCAATGCATCTTATAAACCAAATACAACCATTTTTGGCCCCCTGAAGTCCCTTCCCTACATCCCATTTTTGCAAAACATGGACCTGTTTTTCCCAAAAATGGGGTGTGCAGAGCATTTGGGAGGCCTGCAGAGTCCTCCTGGGGACTGGGAGAAAACAAAAACACCCCTTTTTTTGCAAAAGAAATTGGGCTGTTTTCTGCAAAATTTGCGGCCTTTTTGCCTTCCCCCAACCCCTAGGAGCACTCTGCAGGCCTCCCATACCCTGTGTGCACCCCATTTTTTTTGGGGAAAAAAAAGGATTTTAAAAATGGTCATTTTTTTTGTGAAAATGGGGGGGGGGGGGTTGCCTTCCCCCAATCCCCAGGAGCACTCTGCAGGCTTACTAAACCCTCTGGGTGCCCCTTTTTTCACAAAAATGGGTGAAAAAATGGGTCAGTTTTGGCAAAAAAAACCAAGATGTACAGAGGGCTTGTAAAGCCTGCAGAGTACTCCGGGGGGGGGGGAGGCGGGTTGAGGAAGGCAAAAATGCCCGTTTTTGTGAAAAACAGGGCTTACAGAGGGTTTGGGAGGCTTGCAGAGTATTTCTGGGGCCGGGGAGGACAAAACATTTTTTCCTTACAAATTTTTTTTTTCCTCTTTGAAATTTTGGCACATCTTATACACTGGAGTGTCTTATAGTCCGAAAAATACGGTACTTGCTGGTTATGGCTCTTCTCTGTTGTAGTGGGTACTTTTCTTTGAAAAGTGGTTATTAGATGGAAGCTTAAGCTTAAACATCAGAGGCCAGTGGCTGAGTCAGGTGAAAATCAGCATGAGGTTTAAAGCAGGATGGTGCAACTTATGTGTTGTTAAGTTGATCGTGGCTAACAATCCGTGCATGGTGCTCCACCAGGAACTTCATAAGCCACTGGGTGTTGTTTTTTTGTTGACTATATAAAGCTGCTAAAAACAGTGAAGTATTCAGGCACCTGGCAGGCAACCATCTGTGCCTGGTGGTTAAATTTAATTTAATGTGGTGTACAAGTGTGGACTGATTTCCTCTGTGCCAAGTAGTTTCCTTTTCTCCTTGCTTTTGTTTTGAAAACTATTAAGACTTCTATTATTTCCTCTAAGTGCTTAAAATAGTTAACTGATAAATGATGTATATTGATACGTTCAAAAGCATAAGCAAGACCAATAAAAACAGGAGCAACTACAAAAACCAGAAAGCTTGGTAATACGCTATCTAATGTTTATTTATTTATTTTATTTGTCAAACATGCATGGGATAGTTGTTTGTACAAACATAACATAAGTAAAAAGTAATGATAAAACAGGACAATAAATCAGTAGGATAGGGACAGTAGGCACAATGGTGCACTTATGCACACCCCTTACAAACCTCTTAGAAATGGAGAGCGGTCAACTGAAGACAGTCTAAGATTAGTTTTGGGGGTTTGGGGAAGAAACCACAGTCAGGTAGTGCATACCAGGCATAGATCACTCTATTGCTGAAGTCATATTTTCTGCAGTTGAGTTTAGAGCGGTTTATATTTAGCTTGAATCTATTACATGCTTTTGTATTGCTGTGGTTGAAGGTGAAGTAGTCATTAACAGGAAGGACATTTTGGTGTATAATTTTATGAACTATGTTAGATCAGATCGGAGGCAACCTAGTTGTAAATTTTCTAATTGCAGTATTTCAAGTCTGGTGGAATAAGGTATTTTGTTGCGAGCAGAGGAGTGAAGGACTCTTCTTATGAAATACAATAAAATACAATACAATACAGACTGAACAGATCTTATTTTTATTTATTTTATTTGTCAAGCATATATAAGATTATAAATAAAATTATAAACTTGATTGTGAATACATGAAGTGTATAAACATGACTATGAATACATGAGATGGTTATGAATAAAAGGGAACATTAGAACAGGGACGATAGGCACATTGATGCGCTTATACACACCCTTTACAGACATCTAAGAAATGTGGTGAGGTCAACAGTAGACAGTTTAATCTTCTTCCCAGGAGACTTCATCCAGAGCTTCAATGAAGGATTCCTTCTGGATGCCCCTATAAAATATACCTTTCTATTTTCTAGAGCAGCAATGTATCTACTCTCACAGCTGTAGCTACTGCACAGTTCAATCCTGCTTCAAACGCTTATTCAACAAAGCATCTCAGCAGAACAAGCCATATTTGTAAATCCAAATACTTCCTTGAGATGGAGCTGAACAACCCTAACCCTAACAAAAATTCAAAATACAGTGGTACCTCTACTTAAGAACTTAATTCGTTCCGTGATCAGGTTCTTAAGTAGAAAGGTTTGTAAGTAGAAGCAATGTAAAAGCAAATAATGTGTGCAAACCCATTAGGAAAGAAATAAAAGCTTGGAATTTGGGTGGGAGAGGAGGAGGAAGAAGAGGATGAAAACAGTCACTGCCGAAGGAAGAAGTTGAGGTGAGGGGAATTTTAAAAAATCCAAAACTTTAAGACTTAAAAAAAAATAGAGGGACTCTGCGGCGGCGAGGAGGAACATGCGCCCCCCATACACCCGGCGCAAGGCTGCCTCCCATACACTGCGCCAGAGAGGGAGAAACCCATGGGGAATGGCAGGAAACTGGCCGGGCCTTCGTGCCGCTCTCAAATTTACTGGGAAATTTTTCCGGGCTCAGTTTCTTAAGTAGAAAATGATTCTTAAGTAGAGGCAAAAAAATCTTGAACACCCGGTTCTTATCTAGAAAAGTTCTTAGGTAGAGGTACCAGTGTAATCTGAAGAAGAAAGGTGACGTTTGAAACCTCCGCATTCCACATTTCTGTGTGCAAAGGTGTTTGGACAGAATAATATAATCCATGGAGAACTACAGTGATACCTTGTATTACGAATTTAATTGGTTCCGGGACGAGGTTTGTAAGGTGAAAAGTTTGTAAGACGAAACAATGATTCCCCTAGGAAGCGATTAATGCGTGCAAGTCCAAAACTCACCCTTTTGCCAGCCGAAGCGCCCGTTTTTGCGCTGCTGGGATTCCCCTGAGCCTCCCCTCCATGGGAAACCCTACCTCCAGACTTCCGTGTTTTTGTGATGCTGCAGGGGAATCCCAGCAGGGGAATCCCAGCAGCACAAAAAGGGTGCTTCGCTGGCAAACCCCACCTCCAGACTTCGGTTGCCAGCAAAGCACCTGTTTTTGCACTGCTGGGATTCCCCTGCAGCATTGCAAAAACACGGAAGTCCGGAGGTGGGGTTTCCCATGGAGGGGAGCCTCAGGGGAATCCCAGCATCGCAAAAATGAGCGCTTCGCTGGGAACAGAAGTCCGGAGGCAGGGCATCCCAGTGGTGGCGGCTTGGGTTTGTAAGGTGAAAATAGTTTGGAAGAAGAGGTAAAAAAATCTTAAACCCCAGGTTTGTATCTCGAAAAGTTTGTATGATGAGGGGTTTGTAAGACGAGGTATCACTGTACTTGGTTAAGGAAACTTTAAAAAAGAGAAACCAAAGATGGGTAAAATAATCCTTAATTAAAAGATCTACAGGATTCTCTGTTCTTGTGTTAAATTTTTTAGCCAGTTACTTCCAAGGCTTTAGAAGCTCGCTCAGGTGTCTCTTCCCCTCTCAAACACATGTACTCTTTATTGCGTGCAGATTCAATAGTAGTGGCATTGTGCTGACTGCAGATTGCAGCCTGATCCCACAATATAATGTAAATAATCATACGGTTCATCTCCGGAGGAAAGGAACATTTTTCCTTTCATGTTGATGTGACTTCTGGCCTGTAATAGTGGGCTACACTACCCTGTTATTGGACTTCCTTCCTCCTGACTTAGGTCTATATTCAATCAATGGCACTTTTTTTTTTTTACTCTGAATGATGTTCCTGGAGGGATTTTAAATGAAACAGATACAGCATCACCCAGCAAATATCAAACTGGAGCAGAGGTTAGCTTGAGGGACATTGTTAATAAAACAAAAACAAAGAACTTTTAATTAAATCTATGCAACCAGTTCTAATTCTCAAGAACCTTCTCGTTTTTGGACACAAAGAATCACAGCAGGTTAAACCATTCTTAATGTCTTTTTAACCTGCCCGTGATTTGAAATGGATACATTTCATCTGCAGATCCACCGTGCATCTTCTAAAATTTGCCTGGAGGTTTATGGACTCTTTTGGAACAGGATTAAGGCTAGAAGAAAGAAAGAAGGCTGTAGAGACAGGGAAATTGTCTGCCTCTTGCTCAATCAGTAGAAGTTATGTTCATGATTGACAGAAGGGGAATGGATGGATAGATAGATAGATAGATAGATAGATAGATAGATAGATAGATAGATAGATAGATAGATTTTTTATTGGCCAAGTGTGATTGGACACACAAGGAATTTGTCTTGGTGCATATGCTCTCAGCGTACATAAAATAAAATATACATTTGTCAAGAATCATGTGGTACGACACTTAATGATTGTCATAGGGGTCAAATAAGCAATGAAGAAGCACTATTAATAAAAATCTTAGGATATAAGCAACAAGTTACAGTCATACAGTCAACATGGGAGGAAATGGGTGATAGGAATGATGAGAAAAACTAGTAGAATAGAAGTGCAGATTTAGTAGAAAGTCTGACAGTGTTGAGGGAATTATTTGTTTAGTAGAGTGATGGCATTCGGAAAAAAACTGTTCTTGTGTCTAGTTGTCTTGGTGTGCAGTGCTCTGTAGTGACGTTTTGAGGGTAGGAGTTGAAACAATTTGTGTCCAGGATGTGAGGGGTCAGTAAATATTTTCCCCGCCCTCTTTTTGACTCGTGCAGTATACAGGTCCTCAATGGAAGGCAGGTTGGCAGCAATTGTTTTTTCTGCAGTTCTGATTATCCTCTGAAGTCTGTGTCGGTCCTGTTGGGTTGCAGCACCAAACCAGACAGTTATAGAGGTGCAGATGACAGACTCAATGATTCCTCTGTAGATTCCATCCATGGAACTACGTTAAATCCTGAGAGTGTTTCCCACTGAGCAGAAAGTCTTTTTTTTTCTTTTGGGAAACTTTTGAGCCACAATGACCACCAATCAGACAGTCAAATCTGTCAGGCCACTAGTCCAAAAATGTTTTCCCTCTGTTCTTCCATGATAGTTCCTATTGAGAGGTATTACATACCCTTCGTAAAAATACCTTCCTTTTATTTATATACTCATGTCTGGAGGTTTTTTTTATCTCATTCAGATAGGACTCAAGAATGCTAACAGTAGGGCCACAGGTAAATTTAAGAAATAAATAAATTACCAAAGAAAGCAACTGATCCCACATTGGAACTCACGGCTGCTAAGTAAACACTATTACAGGTAGTTCTTGCTTTACAATTATTTGTTAACAAATGCCATTGTCCCTGGAGTTACATGATCGCAGTACAGACACTGTATTGTGACTAGGTATTTATGACCATTGCAATTTATTTATTTATTTATTTGTTAGATTTGTATGCTGCCCCTCTCTGAAGACTTGGAGCGGCTCACAACAGGAACACAAAATACAAATCCAATGATTAAAAAAGCAGAACAGTTAAAAAGCCCTTGATTAAAAACATTCATGCAACCCAAACAAACCATACATAAAATGGAGCGGCCAAAGGGAATCAATTTCCCCATGCCTGGCGGCAAAGGTAGGTTTTTAGGAGTTTGCAAAAGGCAAGGAGGGTAGGGGCGGTCCTGATCTCCGAGGGGAGTTGATTCCAGAGGGTTGGGGTTGCCACAGAGAAGGCTCTTCCCCTGGGTCCCGCCAGACGGCACTGTTTTGTCGACGGGACCTGGAGAAGGCCAACTTTGTGGGACCTAATCGGTCGCTGGGATTCGTGCGGCAGAAGGCGGTCCCAAAGGTATTCTGGTCTGATGCCATGAAGGGCTTTATAGGTCATAACCAACACTTTGAATTGTGACCAGAAACTAATCAGCAACCAATGCAGATTGTGGAGTGTTGATGTGATATGGGCATATCTGGGAAAGCCCATGATTGCTCTTGCAGCTGCATTCACACGATCTGAAGTTTCCAAACACTCTTCAAAGGTAGCCCCATATAGAGAGTGTTACAGTTGTCGAACCTCGAGGTGATGAGGGCGTGATGACTGAGTAGTGACTCCTGGTCCAGGTAGAGCTGCAACTGGTGCACCAGGCAAACCTGTGCAAACGCCCCCCTTGCCACAGCCAAAAGATGGTTCTCTAATGTTAGCTGTGGATCGAGGAGGGCGCCCAAGTTACAGACCCTCTCCGAGGGTGTCAGTGATCCCCCCCCAGGGTATTGGATGGTCAGATGGAATTGTACTTAGGAGGCAAAACCCACAGCCACTCCGTCTTGTTATGGTTGAGTTTGAGCCTGTTGACACCCATCCAGACCCCAACAACCTCCAGACACCGACATATCACTTCCATCGCTTCACTGACTGGACATGGGGTGGAGATGTACAACTGGGTATCATCTGCGTACTGATAATACCTCACCCCATGCCCTTGGATGATCTCACCCAGCGGTTTCATGTAGATATTAAATAGCAGGGGGGAGAGGACCGACCCCTGAGGCACCCTACAAGGGAGAGACCTAGAGGCCGACCTCTGACACCCCACTAACACCGACAATGTCCTTGGGACCAGGTGGTCACCATTTGGGGCCTTTGTATCTGGCTTCCAACAGGCAAAAATCAATGAGGGAAAACTGGGTTCCATAACAATCACACAATTTGCTTAACAACTGTATCATTTGCTTAATTTTTCATAATTTAAAATATTACCTGTAAGAATCCAAAGTAGGGCCAGAGGTGGGTTCCTTCCGGTTCAAATTGGTTTCTCCAAACTGGTAGCAACCTGTTGGTGTTGTCACAGAACCAGTTCAGTCAGTGCCGGTCCGTGGGTGCCACCATCTTTTTTTGGAATTTATTTTATTGCTTAATTTTTTTTCCCCTTGTGAGCATGCACAGAAGTCTAGTTTATGGCACTGTGCATGCGGTTGCCATCTTGTTTTGGGGTTTGGGTTTTTTGGAGCGGGTACTGTACTATGCATGCACGTGGACACAAAGTGCCCACGTGGTACGGCCACACAGCACTACAGGAAGTAAATTGGAAGTGAGGTAAATTAGAACCCATCCCTGAATAGGACATATAGAAAGTTTCCTTATTGTATCCTCCTAAGAACATCAGTGTTTTCCATGATCAAAAGGAGAGCTCGAACCAATTGTATGTATTCCAGATAACCACCTTAAACTGCTATACTTTTGACTATCTGACAGTCAAGCTATCCAGTACAGACATGATAATATTACACAGTAATCCAAACTCTTGTATAAAATGAATCTTCCTACTTCAGAGTGGGAAATAGGTTTAGCACCTCATATATTTATAAAAGCAAAAATATGTATGCATTTTTTGATAATCTAATTCAGTGTTTTTTCTCTCAGCCTTCTGAAAAAGATCAGAATGGAAACACAAACAGAAGAGTTAATTTTGCTCTATCATATCTAAGTTAATAGCATATTGAAAGTATGATAGTACCAACCTTCCACTGTTTCTTTTATTTCCTCATAAGATGAGGTTCCCTTCTGAATTGTTCTGCCCATTCTGCATCTTTCAGCTAGTCTTATCTTTCTTTAATGCTGCTTTTTCTCTCTCCGTCCTGGCCCCAAGTTCATTTCTGTGCACTAGGAGCTCCAAACCTGGCAACTTTAAGACTTGTGAACTTCAAATCCCAGAATTCCCCAATCAGCTATGAAGTCCACGAGTCTTAAAATTGCCAGGTTTAGAGATCCCTGCCATATACTGTCATATCTTCAAACTAGGCAAGCTTAAGCTGTGCACTTCTGAAAGCTGAAAGCCCACAGATCTTGAAGTCGCCAAGAAATCAAGAAAGACACATTGAGGTTCTTCTAAAAGTTGCCTTTATTTTCCTCCTGGATAGAAAAGGAATCTTGCCAAATTAAAGTACACTACTTACTTAAACAACTACTCTGAGAGGTTCAAGGGAGGGGGTATCTTTTCTTGGGAATCCAGACTACCTTCCATCACAAACACTGGTTTGAACTTCAGTTTCTTGCATGGATTCAGGAAAAAATAGAATTAATCTGGAATGTTGACTAGGACTCAGACCTTAAAAATATACTGCTCAAAAAAATAAAGGGAACAGTCAAATAACGCATCCTAGATCTGAATGCATGAAATATTCTCATTCAATACTTTGTTCTGTACAAAGTTGAATGTGCACAACAGCATGTGAAATTGATTTAGTAGTAGATCCTTGGAACAAATTCCAGCAGACGTGGTTGGTAAATCCACAGTAACTGAATTTAAACATGCCTGGGATAAACATAGATCCATCCTAAGATAAAATACAAAAATAGTATAAGGGCAGACTAGATGGATCATGAGGTCTTTTTTTCTGCCGTCAGTCTTCTATGTTTCTATGTTTTTCTATGATTGTCAATCAGTGTTGCTTCCTAAGCGGACAGTTTGATTTCTCAGAAGTTTGATTTACTTGGAGTTATATTGTGTTGTTTAAGTGTTCCCTTTATTTTTTTGAGCAGTGTAGAAAAGAAATTCACTGCAGTACCACTTGTTCTAATCTAGACTTTAGGGTGGAATGTTATAATTGAAGGTGGGTTTCAGCAGGTTCTGACCAGTTCTGGAGAACAAGTATCAAAAATTTTGAGTAGTCTGGTGAAGCAAAATTTGAGTAGTTCAGAGAACCAGTAAATGCCCCCTCTGACTGGCCATCTCCCCATCTATTCTCTGCCTCCCAAATTATTATTATTATTATTATTATTATTATTATTATTTATTAGATTTGTATGCCACCCCCTCTCCGTAGACTCAGGGCGGCATACAAATGTAATAAATAAATAAATAAATAAATAAATAAATAATAATAATAATAATAATAATAATCCCAGTTGATAGGGAAGAAATGGGGATTATGCAGTAACCTTTCCCTGGAGTGGGGTAGGAATGAATATTTTCCAGTATCCTTCCCCTGCCATACCCACCAAGCCACTCTGTGTCCACCAAGCCACACCCACAGACCCGATAGTAAAAAAATGTGAATCCCACCACTGGTTACAATGACTTGGGAACAAACTCAGTTGGGCACCTTAGTGATTTCTGCTAACAAAAAATCTTATCTTGTTCTACAATGTACACATTGATTATTAAATTTATATCTCCATGCTGAGTGAAGAAAAAAAATATTGAAAAGAAGACTGTAAAAAGAAAAATGCTCTTCAATATGCAGATATTTCGAATTACCTGAAGTTGTTCCACACTGAAGAATGTCTGCTTTTGCCCCAATTTTAATTTATTCTTCTACCATGGCAACTGTAAAAGTCAGTGCAAATTGGAGGTTGGGATTATCTGACTTCATCTAGGGAAATGCAACTTAATTATATTAATGTATATTCTACTGGCTCTGAACTGATTTTCATATACAGTATTGTGTAACTGCCATTGTTTGTATAACTAACTGTTCATCTAAGTTATGGTAATACTGTAGCTACATAGACTGTATGTTGTGGGAAAACATGGAACACGACAACTTGAACTAGATGGATATTTGCCCCACAGCTACACCTCATACCCCGTTTCCCCCAAATAAGACATCCCCTGATAATAAGACCAATCAGGCTTTTGAGTGCATGGCAATAAGGCCAAGCGCTAATTTCAGGGTTCAAAAAAATATAAAACGGAGTCTTATTTTGGGGAATCATGTCAACTTGTCAATCTCTTACTGACTCACCTTTTATTTTTCTCCTCTTTTGGTATACTAGTTATATATGAGACACTTCAATCAATCAATTGTTTTGTATACATATACTTATTTATTTATTGAATTTATAGTCCGCCCTTCTCCTAGTGGACTCAGGGCGGCTTACAACAATGCTATACCCTGCTCCCAAGTCATTCTCTGTTACATGAATGCTACATTCTGAATTTCTCAGAAATATGAAGCATGAAAAGAGTGAATTGCATTGAGGGAAAATATTCTTCATTTGTGCCCAAGATTATTGAGATTAAAATTATCAAAGGTATTAATATTTTGAGATTGCTGAAAACTTAAAATTTCAAGAAATTCAAATTCTTGGGATTGATTCATTCATGGAATGATAATTTCTTATCCTACCTTGGCTGTGCCTGAAAAAGTAAAATTATAATTTTGTGTTATCATTTCTTCAAGGAAAGGCATGAGAAGGGACTGACTAGAAAACGTACATATTGCACCAAAGCACAAATGCTTCTGTGTTTGATTATATTACTGTATTTCAATTTATATTCTACAGTTAATTTAAATTGAACATTGAATTTGTGAAACAATCCTAATGGCTCATTTCCTTGAATCAATCTATATCATGATCCTTGTTAAATTCTGAAATTTTTATATCTAAAAAACCAAAATGCATTATACACTTGAATTTTAGGATCATCGGCTTCTTGTCTGGTTGGTCATAACCAGTTAGAATTGACAAGACAAAGTCTTAACTACAAGTTTATGGAAAAGTGCAATTTGCCTCTATTTAAGTATTCAGTGCCACGTGTAATGAGGATTTTGCATGCCTGGGTGTGCATCTCAATTAGATTTGCAAAATGTTTGGAGAAGATAGTTTGCTCCCACAATTAGACATTAATTTTTCATTTACCATTCACATGGAAAGCATCTCTTCACTTGCTATTTTACATACCCTTTTTTATGCCTCATTTACTGCATGTAAATAAAAGAGTTCTATTGCCATCAGGAGAGGGAAACGTTTCAGCAGCATGTATGATTGTGGCTTTTTAAAATTCATTCATTTCCTTTCCTTTTGGAGCAATCTAGGCTCCTCATAAACAGATCAAGTGCATGATAGGCAAGATAGGGATGGAACGGCCATTTCTAAAATCAGGGTTTGGTTTTTCAAAAAAAGAGAAAAGTTGGTATTGTTTTCAGTGCCCCAGGATCTATCATTGCCCAAATATTCTCTGGGTGGAGCTCATATAGCTGAGATGGAGTAAAAGTTGTCTATTCCATATTAAACATAGAAATTTTGATTTGTAGGAAATGGAAGCTGACAATGATGTATTCTAGACAAAAGACACAGATTTAGTCAAAGGAGAAGACTTAGTCATCACCCAAAATTAGGAGAGGCATTATAAAAAAAAGAAAATATTTGCATTATAATTGCATATATCAATGGTTCTCAACCTTTCTAATGCATAATACAGTTCCTCATGTTGTGGTGACACCCAACCATAAGTGTAGCGCCAATTCTCCAAACAAAGATTTAAGCTGATTGGCAGGAAGACCAGAGGGACATACCCACTGTAAACGCCAGATTGGTTAGATTGTAAAAATATGTTCCAAGGCACCAGAATAGAAGCTTTAATTCTTAACACCATGGGGAATTTGCCTTTTCCCATGGTCTGAGTTAGGCGACCTCTGTGAAATGGTCATTCGACCCCCAAAGAGGTCCCAACCCCCAAGTTGAGAACCACTGGCATACATTATATGCTTTATATAAATATATAGATAGGTGGGTTTGAAAGTAATTTATTAAATGGAACTAGACTTTAGGAAGATTGTCAATCATCTGTGTTCCTATCATGAGCTAAACACTGACAACTCTAGCCTTATTAAGCTAGGCTTGAGGACGGATTGTCTTGCAAGGGGAGCTCTGAGTTTTGCAAAATAGGGCATGTAGCACCGACAATGTCAGTAACAATTTGGTTTGGACAATGCTTTAGGGGTCTAGTCCTGCTCTAATTAAAAGAATCTGTAGCAATAAAAACTGCTAAAAGGCTCGCATGTCCGAGCGAACCGTTTCACAAAGTAAACATCTTTCTCCTTGAGTAACGAAAATATTTCTGGCATAGCCCATCGACTATTTTTGTTCTGAGTGATAACATGACAGATTGGCAAATGTCACCAGTTTGTCTCCCTCCACTCTCACCCCCCTCACTTGTTCAGTTGCGTAAGATGTTCCACTAAACAGTTATTTTCCAGCTCAATGTTGTCATCTCACCCATACATCCCATTCCATGAAAACCAGAATAAGATAGCGACATAACTGAAGAGCCAGAATCCTGAGACCTTCCGTGGGAAGATCCACCAAGCTTCTTGATTAGGACGACTTGGGAATGGAATAATAGCACGTTCACATCCACCTGACAGTAATTTATACTTGGTACTGCTATCAGAAATTATCAGCCCATAAGTTTCATACTTGGGAGAAGCTTCCCAGATACTTGTCATGTCATGGTTAGAAAAGAAGTTTGCCTATGAGGACGAAGCTGTTTTCTTCAGCAATTGATTGCCCTTTATCAACATGAACTTGGGAGTTTTCTTATACCCATGAGAGTTAATTGTGGCATTTATTTTATTTCCTTTGCTCTGACATACAGCAATAGCAATAGCATTTAGACTGTATATACTGCTTCATAGTGCTTCTACAGCCCTCTATAAGTAGTTTACAGAATCAGCCTATTGCCCCCAACAATCTGGGTCCTCATTTTACCCACCTCAGAAGGATGGAAGGCTGAGTCAACCTTGAGCCGATGGTGAGATTTGAACTGCTAGCAGATAGCAGTTGAACTGCTAGAGCTAGCAGTTAGTTGAAGTAGCCTGCAGTGCTGCACTCTAACCACTGTTCCATCCTGGCTAATGGATATTTGATCTTACATTTTTCAAACTGGGAGCAGGGTGCTTTTGCAACTCTTCTCCGAGAAGCTCTGATTCTCTAGTTCTCATATTATCCTCCCCTCCATTTCTCTCTCTTCATCTGGAGGAAATAGAACCTATGTCTTCTGATTCAGTGTCACTTCTTCCTTTCCTCCATCCATGTGACAATTATCTTCTCTTTCTTCATGATCAGAACGACAGCAGTGGCTGACATTTTCTTGTCCTTCTTCAACTGTCTAACAAGATGCCCGCAGTTTCAGAATTCTCTTTTGAGTGGTGCAGTGTCTTTCATTTTAAGGCGCTACGAGATAATAGTGGAATTTGATCTTTCGGTCTTCCCTCCTCTATCAAGTTCTCCCTGCCTCTTGTCAGAATCACTGGAGGCTGCAGTAGTTTTATTGGGCAACCACACAGATGGCTTGGGTTTGTAAGGGCATTGCACATAGAAATCATGAAGGTGAGGAAGTAATTACACATAATCTGTTGCCTTCCAGGAGCATTCATTGTTCAGGAAGACCCTCTAATACAGAGGTCTTCAAACGTGGCAACTTTAAGACTTATGGACTGTGCTGGCTAGAGAATTCTGAAAGTTGAAGTCCACAAATCTTAAAGTTGCCAAGTTTGAAGAGCCCTGCTGTGATAAATCAAATGCTCAAGCCACTCAGAGTTCAGAATAACTATCTCACATTCCTCCTCCTGCTATAAGATGCATAAGGCAATAACTGGTTCTGATGACATTTTCCCATTTTAACCTCTTTAGAATGAGATATCATAAACATGTGTGACTTTTGAGATAATTTAGTCCAACTAGCTGCTCATTCAGGGGCCATTAATGGCCCTCAAGCATCTCTGAACATGTTATGGTGAGTCTGCGAGTCTACGGAGAGGGGCGGCATACAAATCAAATCTAATCTAATAAATAAAATAAAATAATAAAATAAAATAATATAAAATAAAATATAAAATAAAATATAATATAATATAATATAATAAAATAAAATATAATAAAATAAAAATAATTTGCCATTTCATGTGGCAGGCTATTCTGTTGGCTGAAAGGTCAGTCCTCCAGAACAGCCTTCCTTGCAGGTTTAAGCCATTGATTCTGGCTCTGACTTCTGAAGCAAAAGAGAATAAATCCATTCTCTTCTCTGTAAATCTCCTAACTGAATCACCTGTCCTAATCTTAACTCTGGTTATTGGACAAAAACTATTTTAGTCACTCTCCTGGTTAAGCTTTAGAGGAAATTGCATGAGAAGAGTGTGATCTTCTGTTACCAGATCTGTTAGCAGCATTTGATATTGTCAGCCATAGTCTCCTTCTGGGTTGTCCACAAGGGTTAGGGCTTGTGGAGACTGTACAGTGGTACCTCTACCTAAGAACGCCTCTACTTAAGAACTTTTCTAGATAAGAATTGGGTGTTCAAGATTTTTTTGCCTCTTCTTAAGAACCATTTTCTACTTAAGAACCCGAGCCTGGAAAAATTTCTCAGAAAATTTGAGAGTGGCACGAAGGTCCGGCCAGTTTCCTGCCATTCCCCCTTTAATCCCGGCCATCTCGGGCTTTTCTGGGCTACCAGAGGAGCCTTTCACGGGTGCTTAAGGAGGCTTTGGCAGTCCAGAGCGAATGGAGCATTTTCCTTTCTCTGGGTGCTTGGAGACGGAATAAACCATTTCACTGTGGTGACTCCTTTGCACTGGTCAAAGGAGCGGGAAGTTCCCCCCTCTCACCCGCCTGGGTTTTCCTCTCTTGCACAGTGTATGGGAGGCAGCCTTGCGCCGGGTGTATGGGAAGTGTGTGTTCCTCCTCGCCACCTCAGAGTCCCTCTTTTTTTTTTAAGCCTTAAAGTTTTGGATTTTTTTGATTCCCCTCACCTCACCTTCTTCCTTTGTCAGTGACTATTTTCAACCTCTTCTTCCTCCTCCTCCTCCCACCCAAATTCCAAGCTTTTATTTCTTTCCTAATGGGTTTGCACGCATTATTTGCTTTTACATTGATTCCTATGGTAAAAATTGCTTCTACTTACAAATTTTTCTACTTAAGAACCTGGTCATGGAACAAATTAAGTTCTTAAGCAGAGGTACCACTGTATATTTGGTGGCTGCACTCCTTCCTAAGTGAGGGAGCCTGTCAGTGGCTATGGAGGCGTAGAAGTCAGGCCCTCAGACATTGCAGTGTGAGTTGCTCTAGAGTTTAGCTTTCAAATTCTGCCTCATACATCCCAGCGGCCGGTCAGGCCCCACAGTCAGCCTTCTCCAGGTCCTGTCAGCCAGACAATGTTGCCTGGCGGGGCCTAGGGGAAGAGCCTTCTCTGTGGTGGCCCTGGCCCTATGGAACAAGCTCCTCCCCAGAGATTCGTACTATCCCCACTCTCCCTTCCTTCCGCAAAGCTCTGAAGACCCACCTCTGCCAGCAGGCTTGGGGCCATTGAAACTTTGACATCTTGCCCTGCCGAATGAATGAATGTAGGATGTATGACGTATGAATCTGTTTTAGTTTTTAACTGTGGGTTTTTTAGAATGAAGTTGTATGTAGATTTCTAATATGTTGTAAGCTGCCCTGAGACTCAGGAGAAGGGAGGCATAGAAATCAATCAATCAATCAAACAAACAATCAAACAATCAATCAATCAATCAAACAAACAAACAAACAAACAAACTCTATTTTATTTAATATCAATCTGGTGTGTTTATTTGTCAGTTTGAGGTGACATAGTAATCTTATTCTGGAGGTACATAGTTGCATGTCTCCAATCTGGGCCAAATAGGAAATGCAGATGTTCTGGGCTAGTGCCTAGAAGCTATCAGGGTCTGGATGGGGAGAAACAAGCTCAGTTACAACCCAGGCAAGATGGGAAGATGGTAATTCAGAAACCTCTTGAGCCTGTAATTACACCAACTTTGAGAGGGAGTTGTGCTCCCTCTCAAAGATCTTTTAACTGGCAGTCCACCTGGACTTGTGTCTCCTACCAGAGGAGCAGATGGAAGCCTTGGCCAAGAAGGCTTTTCCCCATCTTCAACTGGGTTGCCACTTGTGGCCATTCTTAGAATGGAGTAAAGGCAGTCATTCATGCTCTTGTCTTCACTTGGATTATTGTAATCTCCCCTGGAAGGGAATGCCCTTGAACATCGCACAGAAACTCCAGCTGTTGCAAAATACAGCTGCTAAATAACTTCTGGTCTGACCCAGAATGCCATACTGCTGCTACAGGTGTTGCATTGGTTACAAGTTTGTTTCTGAGTGCAATTCAAGGTGAGGATCATTACCAATAATGCCCTTACAACTTGCGTTCAGAGGAGTCCCAATAATGTTGAGATTGAGGTTGAATTAGTAGCACCTTTTTTTTTAAAGAAACCTATGGGGAAATTCCCTGATGAGGTCTCCTTGCAATTTAATTAACTTTTAGAAAATAGGAAGGCTGGTGATTATTGGAGAGATTGCATAATTCACACAAACACCCATCAGTTGGAAACTTAGAATTAATTGAGGGTAAGAATTTGAAGGAATATCTGAACAAATCCTCTTTCACAAACTCAAATAAGAACCGTTGCAAAAAAAATGTAGAAAATGTCTATCCTTGGCATTGATTTGAAACACATGAAATAGATCTTTTGAAGATCAGACTGAGTAATTGATAGAGAAAAGGAGGGAGTGAACTATTTATTTTTTAAAAAATTAGTCCTTTGGTGCCTCCAGAAATGTTTGGTGTTTTAATATCCACAATTCTAGTGGCTAAGAACATTGGGAGTTTGCTTTTTGCAAATGATTAACCTCCTGGGACACATTACTTGAGGAATCTGCTCTACCTCAAGAAAATACCTTTCTCCTTTGATGCCACCTGTTTTGGGTTTCTCATGCAAACAAACAAGTAGCCAAGTCATAAAAATGATGATATTCAATCCAAACCACTTGGAATGCTAAACACTCCATTTCAAGATGGAAATAATCTTTTTGAGCATGAAACAGCTATTTCAAGCATGAAATGGGCCATTTCAACTATCTGGGAAGTATTTTGTGTTCAAAATGTGTCTTGAACTTTTGCATCTTTCACATTCATAACAGTTAACATTCAAAATGCTTGCACCAGTGGGGTTCCGTATTCTTATACTGCCAGTTTGCTCAGGGATGTGACCCATGCATGCATGTGCAATACTAAAAAAAGCTTTGTGCATGCACAGAAGCAAAAACCGAGATGGTGCTGCCTACGGCGCTGCGGAGAGGACCGACTCGGGGGAGTGGCAGGCCTGGATCATTCCTGGTTCCAGTGAACCAGGCCACCAAGTTACTAACAGTTCTTATATAACTGGTCCAAACTGGTAGCAACCCACCTCTGGCTTGCACCTTTTTTCTCAGTCCATTATGCTATCACATTTTAAAGAGAGTTGCAGAGGAAAAAACTTATTTTACTTTTAGACAATTGAATAAAACTGTGATAGTTGTTTTGAAATAAGCTTATCTGTATTAGAGCATGGCCATAAATATAAATATTGCAAGTCTTACTCTTAATCTCAAAAGGGAAAGTTGGATGAGGGGCGTGCATAAGCGCACCATTATGCCTACCGTCCTTGTCCTCTTGTCTACTTTTTATCATTACTTATCTAATGTTTTATATGTACAAATTATCACCCTATAATTGTTTGACAAATAAATAAATAAAAACAATAAATAAATGATGGTGAGCTTGCTGGCAACTCTGAGTTTTGCTTTCATGGTACATTTGGACGGCATCTGATTGAGAAGGATTACATAAAACTGATCAGTAATCTCTGGATATTTTGTCTAACTGGAAAGAGTGGTAGATAAGTAAATACGTTTTTTAATATTTCTTTTCGGTGTAGGAAAAACAGAGTGAAAAATTAATCTCTACTGAAAGTAGTGACTTGTAATATTTTTGGAATTTCAGCCTAATAAAACCAACTCACATTAAAAAAACAAATGTCCCTCCCTCCCCCAGAAAATACAAAAACAGTGAAAAAATTGAGAGTGGAACAGTTTTCTGCTTCTGTTATGATGGTTTTGTTCTCAAGTACAGTTTGTACACCATCAAAAAGCTGGTTCATGTAAACTTTGTGCCAAGTGGAGTTAGCTTTGGAAGCACATATAGCACAACAAGAAAAGAGGGAGGCCAAATGCAGTCGCAGGAAAGGAAACGCCAGTCTGTTGCAAGTTAAATGACAGAAGGTGTTATGTATTTGCTAATACGTTCTACATATTTTTATTGCAGCTGAGCCAAAATGGACTACTTGTCTCTCCACTGTGCTATTTACCACCTGCACCCATGGATGCAGCCATTTTATATTATATAAATCTTTAAAAGTTTGCCCATTCATACTTCCTTGTGCTTCTGGGCTGGGATTCCCCCAAAACCCCAAAGGTTTCCTCCTTTTAAAACAGGGATGTCAAACTCAAGGCCTGCAGGCCAGATCTAGCCCATGGGGTGCTTAATAATAATAAAAAATAATAATAATAATTTATTAGATTTGTATGCCGGCCTTCTCCGCAGACTCTGTCCCAGTGGGCTGGCCTGAAAATATCAAAGGATTGGCCTATGGTGCCTCTGCCAGGCAAAACAGCTGTATGTGCCCCCCACCCCTGCGGCCTGTTTTCGGCCTCCCCAGCCTTTTGCAGCACTCTGCTAGCCAAAAATGGGCTGTGTGGAAGCCTCTGCATGGCTGGCAGAGTGCTGCTGGAGGCTGGGGAGGCAAAAGTGAGGCACGGGGGGGGGGGAGCTGCGTGCAGTCCCCCATGCCACATTTTGGCTAGTAAAGTGCTGCAGGAGGCACCCATCCCATTTCCCCCCTTTGCTCCCCCCTCCCACCAATGTGCAGAGGAGAATTACAATGCTGATCTGCCCCTCAATAAACCCAGTTTGAGACCTCGTGTTTTAAAATATCACCCTAAGGATGCAGAACCAAAATATTCTTTCAGCGTCCAAAATTACTTCTCGGTCTTCCAGATGTCCCAGTGCTAAATGAGCGTTGATTAGTTACATCTGTTAATGCAGGAAAGGATTTTCTCCCTCCCTGCCTATTTTTGTGCGTTCCCAAGCCATTAAAAAAATCATTTAAAAGGCAGAGTGTACAAAAAGAAACCACCCCACAAAACCACATTAAAAATAATTTTAAACTGCTGCATCCTGCTAAAATATCTATGGATTTTCTTTCAATCAGCCCACAGCTAACATTGGAATACCATCTCTCGGCTGTGGCGAGGAGGGCGTTTGCCCAGGTTCGCCTGGTGCACCAATTGCGGCCCTACTTGGACGGGGTCATTGCTCACAGTCACTCATGCCCTTATCACCTCGATGTTCGATTACTGAAACGCTCTCTACCTTTGAAAAGTGTTTGGAAACTTCAGGTCGTGTAGAATGCGGCCGCAAGAACTATCATGGGGCTTCCTAGATTCGCCCACGTTTCCACAACACTCTGTGGCCTGCACTGGCTGCAGATCAGTTTCCGGTCACAATTCAAAGTCTGGAGGACAGAAGGAAAAGGGGGGACATGATCGAAACATTTAAATATGCTAAAGGGTTAAATAAGGTTCAGGAGGGAAGTGTTTTTAATAGAAAAGTGAACACAAGAACAAGGGGACACAATCTGAAGTTAGTTGGGGGAAAGATCAAAAGCAACGTGAGGAAATATTATTTCACCGAAAGAGTAGTAGATCCTTGGAACAAACTTCCAGCAGACGTGGTTGGTAAATCCACAGTAACTGAATTTAAACATGCCTGGGATAAACATATGTCCATCCTAAGATAAAATACAGGAAATAGTATAAGGGCAGACTAGATGGACCATGAGGTCTTTTTCTGCCGTCAGTCTTCTAATGTTTCTATGTTTGACCTTTAAAGCCCTACATGGCATTGAACCAGAATACCTCCGGAACCGCCTTCTACCGCACGAATCCCAGCGGCCGATAAGGTCCCACAGAGTCGGCCTTTTCCGGATCCCATCAGCCAAGCAATATCGCCAGGGGAACGGCCTTCTCTGTGGCAGCTCCGGTCCTTTGGAATCAACTCCCCCCAGATTTGCACCGCCCCCACCCTCCTGGCCTTTCGTAAAGCTCTGAAAATATATGTTTGCCGGCAGGGTAGGGGCTGTTGAACATTGCTTTCTTGCTCTGGCCTACGGTATGACTGAATGATTATGAATGGATTTTAGTTAAATGGTTTTTTTTAATTTGGGGGGTGTTTTAGGTTAAGTTTTAGATTGGGTTTCTTATACAGTATCTTGTATTGATTTTATTGTGGAAGCCACCCTGAGTCCGCTGGAGAAGGGCGGCCTAGAAAGCCAATAAATAAATAAAATAAAATCTCCTTTAACTCTTCCTCCCTGTTTATCCTATGCTGCTTTCAGATACAACCGCTGCGGAAGGACTTGTGAACTATGGATGCAGGCGCTAAGAAGCAGGGTTCTTGAAATTCTTAATTTGCTTCATACATGGTAAGTTTCTTTTTCTCTTTCTGAGAATCTCTTTAAAAAGTGTTAATCACAGCATGAATCAATTTCAAGGAAGAACAGCATTTGCTCATTTTCTGATCAGCACCCCAGGTTCATTACATTTGGGGAACTGATCATTCAAAGGTATTATGTATCTTAGAGCTTCTCCTATTCCCTATTCTCCTATTGGCTAAACAGTTTTATCTCCCCTACCTTGCTTTATGGAAGAGATTGAACCCTTTGCCATTCTCCCCTTTTATCATAGACTGTAAAATATATCTCCCCTGGAAATTTGAGACAGGATACATTGTATTTATCAGTGTATAAGATGCACCTTTTTCCTCCCTAAAAGAGGCTGATAATTAGCATGTGTTCCCCCCACCCCCACCCCTAACAAGCAGCTAGCGATCTTCCCAGCTATTACCTTGCAGGCTCTTTCATTGTTTCTCTCTGTGAAGAATGTTTTCCAAGCCCTAAGACTTTGCGGGGGGTTTTTCATTGCTCTAACTTGCTCCAAATGTTTCTTCCCAGCCCTAACCAGGTGCTGACAATGTCTCCAGCTTTTACCAGCTTGCAAGCTCTTTCATTGTTATTCTCTGCCAGGAATGTTCTCCAAACCCTGTCTTTGTAGGGTTTTTTTTTCATTGCTTTACTTGCTCCAAATGTTTCTTTCCAGCCCTAACCAGGTGCTATTAATATTCTGAAGCTCTTTCATTGTTAGTCTCTGCAAATGTTTTCCAAGCCCTAAGTCTTTGCAGGGTTTTTCCCCCATTGGTCTAACTTGCTCCGAATGTTTCTTTCCAGCCCTAACCAGGTGCTAACAATATTCCCAGCTCTTACCCACTTGCAAGCTCTTTCATAACTTAACTCTCTGCAAAGAAGAATGTTTTCCAAGCCCTAAGTCTTTGCAGGGTTTTTTCCATTGCTCTACTTGCTGTGACTGTTTCTTTCCAGGTGCTAATGATGTTCCCAGCCTTTACTGGCTTGCAAGCTCTTTAATTGTTCCTCTCTCAGAATAAAGGTTTTTTTTAAGCCCTTAACCAGGAGATAAAATAATGTGCTGAAGGTGACCAAACTAAGGACGCTAGACAGATGAATACCTGGTAAGCAGATTCTTTTACCTATTTTCCTCCCCCAAAACTAAGGTGAGTCTTATACTCCGATGTGTCTTATACTCCGAAAAATATGATAATACCGTGTTTCCCCGATAGTAAGGCAGTGTCTTACTATCTTTTTACCCCCAAAAGCCCCACTGTGTCTTACTTTGGGGGTATGTGTTATATTGTCCCGGGCACCAAAAACCAATTAAATTTGCAATAAAAATTCTTCCTCTCCCTTTCTTCCTTTCCTTTTCTTCCTTTCTTCGCGCCCTCCGGGCTGAGCACCGAGGGAGTGGAGGTGGGGGGGAACCCGCTCCAAGTTTTCCCCAAAGCACTGGATCCCTTTCCCGGACCGGGATCCTGCTCACTTAGTCGGTCCTTCCGGGGCTGCTGAGGACCACCCGCACGCTTCCTCCCCCCGCCATTCCCGCTCCTGCCTCTCTCTGCAAGAAATTTGGACGGATTCTCACGATGCCTGCGAAACACGGGAATCAGCCACCTGGGCTAGAGCTGCGGTCGACGCGCGTACAGCTGCCGGAGCCTCCCGAGTCTCGCAAACCTTGACGCCGGAGAAGTGAGTCGTGTGGAGGCAACGCCGCTGTTCCCGCGACTGCCGGGTCGATCCTCTCTTCCCGCCTCAATCTTTTCCCCTTCTCTCGGAGGGAATCTTCCTTGGTGCATAGCCCCCCTCCAGACAGCCCCCTCTTTCCTGCACGGGATGATGGGCTATGTGGTCCAGCACACCAGGCAGCCCCAGGCGCGGCGGGGAGACCAAAGGCAGCTTCGGCCCGCCGCGGCGGGGAGAGCAGGCAGCCCCAGGCGCGGCGGGGAGAGCGAAGGCGGCTTCGGCCCGGGCGAGGCCTCTTCTCCTCCGGGCAGCCGCGCCTGCCGCGCAACGCCGCCTAACGCCACCCGCCCGGAGGAGAAGAGGCCTCGCCCGGGCCGAAGCCGCCTTTGCTCTCCCCGCCACGCCTGGGGCTGCCTGCCTGCCTGCTGCCGTAGCCGGGCTGGGCGCGGGGCATCCTCGGCGTTGGGCAGCAGGCAGGCAGGCAGCCCCAGGCGCGGCGGGGAGAGCAAAGGCGGCTTTGGCCCGGGCGAGGCTTCTTCTCCTCCAGGCGGGCGGCGTTAGGCGGCGTTGCGCGGCAGGCGCGGCTGCCCGTCAGGCCCGGCCTCCATCCCTCCTGCGCCACGGTGGGGCCGGTCTGCGATGCGCGTCCTGGGGGCGCCCGGCTGGCCGCCTCCGGAGGCTGCGGCTCCTCCCGCTGCTGCCCAACACCGAGGATGCCCCGCGCCCAGCCCGGCTACGGCAGCAGGCAGCCCCAGGCGCGGCGGGGAGAGCAAAGGCGGCGGCGGGAGTAGCGGATGCCTCCCTCGCTTTTAGTACCGTGTTTCCCCGAAAGTAAGACATATGTCTTACTTTCGGGGTATGGCTTATATTAGCCGACCCCCCTGAAACCCCCCATATGTCTTACAATCGGGGGGGTCTTACTATCGGGGAAACACGGTATATAGTAGCTGGTCATAATAACATATTTGATGAAGCTAGATGTTTTCCTTTAGTTCTTTGATTGTTCCGATGGAGTTTAACATACATTCTACATTTTCTATAACTATATACCCTTTTTTGGAGTATAAGGTGCACCGGAGTATAAGACGCACCTTAGTTTCGGGGAAGAAAAATAGGGGGGGGGGAATCTGCCTACTGGGTATTCATCTGACTAGTGTCCTTAGTCTGGTCAGCTTCGGCGCCTTATTTTATCCCCTGGTTAGGGCTTAAAAAAACTTTATTCAGGGTGAGTAGCCATGAAAAAAAGCCTGCAAAGAGACCTGGAAAAAAAACTTCTTTGGAAAGAGTAGCAATAAAATAGCCTGCCAGAAAGATCGTTAGCACCTCGTTAGGAAAAAAAACATTATTTGGAGCAATTAGCAATGAAAAAAGTCCTTTAAGCCAGTAAGACCTGGGAAGGTTGTTAGTGCCTCATTACGGCTGAAAGAAAAAAAAGCTTGGGAAAAGCTACTTTCAGAGTATAAGACATACTCAAATTTTCAGCCTCTTTTAGGGGGAAAAAGATGCGTCACATACTACAAAAAATACGGTAACTAAAGCTGATTGAGGTACCTCATACTTAAAGCCTATCCAGTTACAGGAGAAATCATAGAAGTTGTACATTTATGGAGTCATAGATTTCAGGGCATCGAATTCAATCTCCTGTTGATATAAAAGTATTATTATTACAATAATACTAATTATAAAATATCCTTATTATAAAATATCTTTATTATAAGAACTGTGGTGGCGCAGTGGTTAGAATGCAGCATTGCAGGCTAATTCTGCCGCCTGCCATCAGTTCAATTCTGAGCTGCTCAAGATTGACTCAGCCTTCCATCCTTCTGAGGTGTGAAAATTAGGATCCAGATTGTTGGGGACAACAGGCTGACTCTGTAAATTGCTTAGTGAGGGCCTTAAAAGCTCCGTGAATCAGTATATAAGTTTGAGTGCTATTTCTAATTGCTATTACTTTATTAATTGATATGTACCAAGGATTGATACATAGCTGCCCAGCCTCTGCTTAATACTGGAATTTAGCAATGAGTCATTAAAACCCATAGTTTATATGGAGATGGATGTATGCTGCATCCTCAAGAATGACTTAAAAAACTTTCTCCTAGAATCTTGGAAAATCAATTCCAATCAATGGGTGGACAATAATGAACCAGTCAGACGAGAGTCTAATATCAGCTTTTCCTGCTTTTCAGGATCAAATGGAAAGTGCTTCAGGAAATGCTGACTAATCTTTCATTAACCCCCCTTTCCCCCCCCAGGAAATTGAACCCCTTGGTTTGAACCCTGACTTTTGGAACAAGAAAAAACAGATCTGCTCATTAAATTGGAAGTTTGCCATCCTGTTTCCTTTCACCTTTAAATTGTCTCTTTTCAAGGCTAAACAATAAAGGGTGGGGGAGAAGGCAGCTGTAATATTGAACTGGTGGAGCCGGCAGGGGAATCATATGATGAAAGCCTTTTGCAGAGGTTGGTTGGCTGCTGGGTGCCATCTAACAATTCCCGTTTGGAGGAGAGGACAAACGTATTTTATACTCTGTTATTTATCTTCTGCCTTTCTTCTATCTGACTCAACCAGCTAATCACCATAATCATTTGTACAAGTGCCCAGATAACAGAAAACCCTCACATCGGATTGCAGTCTAAATATTTGCTGCATTCTCCTTGATGTGAATCCATATGAATTCATTCTCCATCAAAAGCTTTGTTGTCCAAAAAAACTGACAACAGCCCCCCCATTCCAAACAGTCCAAACATCCCCCCCCATTGCAGCAAAACAGCAAAACACATCCAATGGTTTTAAAATATTCTCATGAGTGTGAGTGCTTCAGGGCAGCATTCATTTTCCCTTTTTCCTAGGAAAATGGCATTGCATTTTTACTCCCTGCTTTCCTACTAGCTATCCAAAAATGCCCCACTGTTTTCTCCCTTTTTTAACTGAAGGGTGGTGGTAGAATGAAGGGTGGACAAAAGCAATAGACAATCAATTACACCTGATTTTTAAAGAAAAGCAGTATAAAGTATGGCGGAAGAAAAGTTTGGTATTTGCTGTCGCACTGTAAGAAAAGCACACATGGATTCTTTCTCCCCCACCCTTTTCTGTCCATGTTGCTTACTCAGCATGAAATTTTAGAAGAGAGATCAAATGTGCTGTGCAGTCTACTTATGTACTAGCACAGATGTCCTCTTTTTATGTTTTTCTATCTCCTTAGCCCTTTATCCAGTTAAATGTTGTTAGCCGCCCCGAGTCTGCGGAGAGGGGTGGCATACAAATCCAATTAATATTAATAATAATAATAATAATAATAATAATAATAATAATAATAATAATAAAGTGTATTTGCATGGCTCCTGAACTGCCAGTGTAAATGGTTCCTATCTGATGTATGGGAAATCTAATTCTCCTCCCCACAACACATACTTTCTATGTGTATCATGCGGGATTGAAAGTGTGATGTACTCTCACAAAACTTTCTCATGCTTGTTTGGACTATTTTCACAATACTACTTCAGCTTTTCTTTGACATTGGGGTTACACCTGGGGTGAATGTTCAGGCAAGGATAAAAATAATGTTGTATTAATTGCGATTTCCACATTATTTGTACACATGAGATTTCCTGGGAAACTTTTCATTGTAAGTATAGATAGCAGAAGAAAAGCTTGCTCTGCATAAGGCATGGAGGTGAAAACACACATAGACACACAAAGAGACACAGACATAGACATATAGACACACACACACACACACACATATAGATTGACATAAGAGTCCATTCTTTTTTTTAATTCAGAAAAGAAGAATATTCTTGCTTATTTAATCTTAAAAATATTTTACCAGCAAATTCCAACAAATCAGTATCTCAGAATTAGTTTATGGATTGTGTGTATAGGTTTACTTCTCTTCTGTCGTGTTCTCATCATATGTTAAATAAATAATTAGTTTATGGACTGGGTTTCTAGCGAAAGCATCCCCAAAGGACTCTGAAGCAGTTAGTGAATATCTATAAGTCTTTGTCATCACCTTTACAATCTGAACACATAGTACAAGCTATTACTCGACAAGCTATTAGAAATATAAGATAGCATGATAGAATGGCAAGGTGAGAGTCAGGGAAACATTCTACATCCAGCAGAGATATTAGAATTACTCTGCTAGGATTTCTCTGCTTCTCCTGTCTTCTGCAACTTGAATAAGACGGAATGCTAACCAGGGAATTGAAAGCCAAGGTTTACACTTCACATTTACCAACTTCAATTTATATCACCTGGATTATGCAATTCAGAGTAGAGGATAATGGAGATGTTTCAAAACCCATAAATGTGTACACATCACTGTAGTTCAGAGGTTTTTAACTGAAAGCCCTGGGGCTGGATTTAGCCCACAGGGTACTTAGATCTGGCCCATGGGACCACCCTGGAAATAGCAAAGGATTGGACTACGATGCCTCTGCAAGCGAAAATGGAGTTCAGGAGGGCTGCATGTAGCCCACGCAAGCTACGATTTTACTGGCAGAAGATTGCAGGACGCCATTGTAGCTGAAAATGGAGCTCAGGAACCTGTTTTCTCTGGCAGAGTGCTTGGGCCCCCACAGGCACCCCTTACATGAGTGATATAGAGCTGGCCATGCCCATCCCGGCTATACCCACATAGCCCTTAGAGGTCAAAGACATCCCTGATGCGGCCCCCAATGTCATCAAATTTGACACCCCTGCTATAGCTCCTTTCACAGGAAGCATTCCTATGGGTAATAGAGAAAGTGAGTAAATAAAAGAAATTAATGGCAGGATAGAAACAATCTAACTTAGCTTACAGACACAGAATTATTTTTGACTATGCTATTTGAAAAGTCAGGCACCAGTCAGTCGGAATCAACTCTTTATTGAACACAAGTAGGAACCGGCAAGAATACAACAACAAACAATCCCTTATATATCGGCAGCTTACTGAGGTAAGGACCAATCAGATTAACCTAAAACTTCCCGCTCCCGGCTGTCCCACCCCGCTGGACATAGCCAATAGGAGGGAGCCGTTCTCTCCCATTCCGGCTTGTCTCCAGGCACTTCCCTTGTGTGGGCGGAGACGTAACACTATTAACCTACCTTTTCTCTGGCAGTTTAAGGTAGCCTACCTAACAACATTTCTATGAGGTAGATTGAGTTGACGGTTTGACTTAAGCACTCCTTTAAAGACTCAACACATATTTCTGATATGACAGGCTTGCTTATGTTTCATTAAGCCTTTTCCTAACCTTCCTACAAGGGAAATAAATGAAAGAGTCATTTGTTAACTTAACTCCCTTTTCTTTTCAAACGTCAAATGACATTTAGAGACCGTGTGTGGTTTCATTGGGGAAAGGCCAATGACAATAAAAAATGTGAGCTGCCAGTGATCTTCTTTTTACTTCTAAGCTGCTACAGTATAATATCCAAGCTACCTTCAGCATCGAACAGTCACTGAACAATTTCAACTCGTAAAATGTGGCTATTATGCAAGGCAAGGTTCACCCTCAGATTGAATGTAGGGAGAATAAGCTATTAAGAACCATAATTGCTTGGGCAGGGATTCATAATCATCAAACCAGCCCCGAAGTATCAGTTTTCTAGCTAACCAGAATTTCATATAGACTATCCATCCAGTTGGATCAAGGGACAAAGATTACAGGCAAGTTACAGGATTCTGTTTATAGCTCCCTCTCCCCTCCCCCCAGTGGTGGGTTGCTCCCAGTTTGGACCAGTTCTTAGAACTGGTAGCACCAGCATTAGGGGGCTCTGCCTAACCTCCCAGGACGCTTTTGCACATGTGCAGAATTCATTATGCACGCACGAAAACTGCTGTCAAAATAATTTACAACCCGCCACTGGTCATTCCCCCCACCCCATGACTGTTTAAATAAAGACAACATAGAAGCGCAAATCTGCACTTTACACCACATAATGTTTAATTGAAACCTCTCTTATTTTCTCTTTCCTAGCACCCCAGTCAGCAAGAATGCAGTCACGAACCATTAGAACTAGGGTGCTTGGTACAGCAGTTTAGAATTATGACTGTTTCTTGTAGAAATTGCCTTCCCTCTATCCCATTCCACCTTCTCCAGGAAATAACTTCTGAAAGGATAACAGTGTGTTGGAGTTTAAAGCTATGCAATTGATTTGCTGAAGTTTGCAATGAACTTTCAGTGCTATTATTTCTTCCTCATATCCTGTCATGGTTTGTAAACTTACAGGTAATAGAGAAGAATGTGCAAAACAGATACTTCAGATGTTTTAAATTCAAGAGAAAACCCCACTTTTTCCATTTCTCCTCCCCCCTTCAAGTTCAATACAAAGATGTTTTGTCTAGGCCTCAGAATAAAACTAACAATGGTGTTTGCAAGTGCTCTGCCATTTTAAAAACATCATGATTGGCTGTTGTTTCGTCCTGTTCCTCAAAGTTTTTAGTTTTGTGGTAAGTGTAGTCCTTGACTTAGCAATCACAAGTGAGCCCCAAAGCTTCATGGCTCACTTGTGGTTTTTAAGTGTATCTTTCTCCGTTGTGTGACTTTTTTGCCACAGTCGCTAAGTGAATCATGTGGTCACTAATTGAATCTGGCTTCCCACATGGACTTTGTTTGCTGAGATGGTATAAAGTGGCGATTACATGAACTCAGGACAATGTAACAATCATAAATACCTGCCTTGAGCCTGCAAGGAGAAGGGCGGCCTATAAATTGAATTCGATAGATAGATAGATAGATAGATAGATAGATAGATAGATGGATGGATGGATGGATGGATGGATGGATGGATGGATGGATGGATGGTTGTATGGATGGATGGAGGGAGGGAGGGAGGGAGAGAGAGAGAGAGAGAGAGATAAAAGTGTGCAGATTTTGATCCTGTGATCAATCATGGGGATGCTGCAATGGTTATAAGTGTGAAAACTGGTCATAAGTAAACTTTTTTCAGTGCTGTTTTGAATGGTTCCTAATTGAATGGGAGTAAGTCAAGGACTACCTTTTATTGCGGAAAGGAACAGTCCTATTTTGGCTATTGTTGCCGAATTTGGCTGAGGTATTGGGGAAGGCTAGAAGGAGAGCTGGAAAACAGCAGGTTTTTTGAAGCTTATGCTTGGAAGGAGATGTTTCTCATGCAAAGTCCCAGGCAGTCCAATATGGAGCAAAAAGAAAGAAAAAAAAAGCCATATCTTCAGAAGCAAATTCCTGATGAGGGACCAAGCATAAGCACTGTTTAAGATACTTCTCACTTGCCCGCTTGTTTGGTATGTAAACATGCTACTTTAAAAATATAATTTTGCAGGATACAATTTGAATCAGTCACCAGGACCAAAGGTTTATTCTTCCAAGCTTCTTCCATGTTCCAAAGATCTCATCCTCAAGGATCTTCTCTCTTTTTACTTTCTTTCTCTGTCTGAGGATGGCCTCTAGCACAAGTCTGAAAGCTTGGAAAAATAAATCCGGTATTCCCGGTGACCAAATTAGATTAGATCCTGTAAAATTATTCTGGGACAGGAATATTTATCTTCATTCGCAATATACACTGCTCAAAAAAAATAAAGGGAACACTTAAACAACACAATATAACTCCAAGTAAACTTCTGTGAAATCAAACTGTCCACTTAGGAAGCAACAGCATTCACATGCTGTTGTGCACATTCAACTTTGTATAGATCAAAGTATTAAATGAGAATACAGTATTTCATTCATTCTGATCTCGGATGTGTTATTTGAGTGTTCCCTTTAATTTTTTTGAGCAGTATATATTTGATTTGGAGAAGTTAACATTCATGGTTTGTGTTGTAGCCACTGACTCTTTTGGGAATAGATAACCACTAGGCAAATATAAAAAGTTTGTCATAAGGGCATAAACATACTGTGCACATTACGGTAGTTGAGATTTTTAGATTGCAGTACACTGGCAGAATATTTTGAAATGCTCCATCCTAAGCTTAACAAAGAAGAAATGGTTTCTACTGGTCACAGCTCAGCAATGTCTGAAAAGACACCTGGAAAGAAAATCCACTAAGGGGCCAGGTAGATAAATGGTTTTTTTTATGGTAAAGCAGCTCCCAATTTAGTTTTCAACTGCACAAGAAATAATCCAAATTCTAAAGAATTGATCATTTGGCATCAAACAAAGGAAAAGGCAAGACACAGGAATTACCCCACTTTTCCTACTGAGCAGTCATGTAACTTGTTTGGTTTGGAATGTTATGCAAATCCAGTGCTTGAGTTAGCGAACCATAGCTTGGTATAATGAACAAAATCAGCCAATTGTGTCCTATTAAATAAACCAGACTTTAACAGATTATGGCTTGCCTATTGTCTTCTATATCAGTAAACTGAGTAAGCTTAGGTTTTTCTAGACAGAGTAATGATAAAAATTGTACCCACATTCCAGTCCAGGGGTCAAACCATACAAAATTCAGTAGGAAAGTTGAGTATTGTCAGGTCTAGGTGGAAATGAAAGTTTTCTAATGATCAAACAAGGCTCAGTGTTCAGTTATCCATCATAAAAATTATTCTAGCACAGAACAACTGCAAGTGTTCCAAAATTTCCTCTACTTGGGATCAAGACAGTATTTCTGAATTAACTGTTCTTCCAACATGTTTTTTTAAAGTAGCCTGGTACTATGCTGCCTGCTTACCTGCCTCCTCCTCCTCCTCCTTCATCCCTTCTTCTTCTCCTTCTCCTTCTTCTTCCTCCTCCTCCTCCTTCCTTCTTCTCACAACACCAATAGTTTTTGTAGTCTTGAGAACAATGCAATTGAGTTTTCATGCCTGCCGTCCATGATCACAGTTTTACACGCTTAGCATCTGGAGCCGGGGGACTTCATTGTCCTATGAGTGATGCTACCGCCTGGTTCTTCAGAAATACGCTAGCAACCCCCTACCCTTTCTGGTCCTCTGAGGCCATGACAATCATCAGAAACTGGCTGGAGGGCCACTTAGACCTCCAATGAGAACATTGATCAAGGCACCTCCCCCCCATCCCCAAGCTACGCATCTTCAGGTAGTTCTGAGGTGTGATGTGTAGGATTATGCTGTCAACGCCTTTAATTTCCCAGGAGGTTTTTGAAACAAATCTTTACCAAGAGCTGGCCAATTTTCAACATCCATCAGAATCATACAAAAACTAAGTGACATTTCAGAAAAACTAATAGGCCTTCAGCAACTAATAAGCCAGCTGGAGAGTTGGATTTGTCATCACTGAAAAGTGTGCTGTGCTGGGTTTTGAGTTCTATTGTTTTCAGGAGAGCATTTTTTAAAGTTGTGTTTTAAAAGGCAGACAGAAGGACCTACCTACAGGCCCTTTGTTTGCAATCCAAAAGCCATCTTTCATGAAGGATCACTAAGGCATTTTGTGACTGTTTTGAAATTGTCACAAGCAGGATGCCTTTGTACAATTTTTAAAAGAAAACAAAACTCCCGTGCTATTTTTATTTTCAGCATGTTGAGAATATATGGTAATGAAATGAATTATGCAGATTAAAATTGTTGTAAATATCAAAATGTAAATAATGTCATTATTTTGGTTTCTAAATATGTGTTTACTGCATAACATACCTAAAAGTCTAATTTGATGTAGGCAGGAATTGCTCCCTTATGCACAATATTACTATACAGTAGTGCAAACAAAGAAACTTTTAAAAGTGTTTGAAGTAAAAGAAAAACTGTTTTAAATTACAAGAAAAATGAATAATGTGGAAAAGGGTTAGAATGAATAAAATCAAAAGAGTGGAGAAGATCTTAAAGTGGAAACTCGGTGGAGGAAATACCATCAAGGCAATGAACACCTAGGCAATTCCAGATACACAGCTGGAATAGTGGACTTGATTTTAGCAGAACTAAGAGCAATGGCTAGGAAGACCAGGAAAATATTAATCATGCCCTTCATCCATGGAGCAATGTTGACAGATTCTACTTACCAAGGAAAAGAGGCAGGTGTGGAATGTTGCAAGTACATCAGATAGTTGAAGGGGGCAAAAAAAAAAAAAGGAAGAATATTTTACGGACAGTGAAGAGGCTGCACTGAAGCTACAGAAGACCCACTGAGTACTGGAGAGACCAAACTGCCCTACAAGAAAGACCAAGTGAAGATCAGAAAAGAGACGTAGAAAGACAAAGTATTACATGGCCAGTATATTAAAAAACAAAAATAATAGGCAAAGCAGGAAATAACAAGATCTGGGAATGCGTAAGAGCAGTAAAATTGAAGAGATAGAGGGGCTAATTCTGGCTGCACAAGACCAACCTTTAAGAACAAGTGCATACAAGTCAGAATTCAGGAGCAAGTGCCACTTCTGCAAAGAAGCTGAAAAAACAGTAGACTGCATTGTTATAGCTGCTGTAAAAAGATCACAGTCTACTATGAACAACAGCATGATAAAAGTAGCAACAATAGTGAATTGGAAGATCTGCAAGAAATATCATTTATCTGCAAGGTGGGACCATAAAATAGACAAAATAATGGAAAATGAAGAAGCTAAAGCGCTCTGGGATTTTAGAATTCAAATCGATAGGCAGTTGCCACATAACATCCTAGACAACGATTGTCGATAAAAAAGACTAAAAAGTGGACGTGGCAGTTTTCTTACAACAGGTGATTAATTGGATTTGATTTATTGTATATTAATCACTTGCCTAGCATTGCATCATGCAGCGAATCATGAACTAATTAGTCATGTTTTAACATCACATGTTGTGATACTCTCTAACTTGGTACATGTTTTGTAAGTGTTGGGAAAGTGTCCCCTGAACTTTTATTTTCTCCAAAGAGAAAAGAATGGCAACTCATGAACATTTCTTTTTCCTATTTGTTATTAATTGGTCCTATCACCAGTGTGCTTTCTTAAGGCTAATTTAGTTTTTCAACCAAATAGTCTTCTGTTCCCCAGTGCAGATTCAAAAAAATCTTGTAGTGGGAGGTTGCTAAAAAGTCTATTGAAGGTTTAAATATTAGAACAATATATTATTAACAGTAGTTTGGTAATATTCTTCGAACTTTGCTTTGGTTTTGGTTTTCTTTCTCTGTCTTTTTGAAATAAGGAAGTTTTCCAAGTGAGTAAAGGTGTGATTTTTCTCAACTGCAATTTAATAGGAGAGCAGGGTTGAGGGTTAAAGTAGATGAATAATGAGGAAGATGAGAATTTGGAAAGGGAAGCTCACTCCCATCCCCACCCCTTTTATTAACCTTCTTGTAAGTCTATTCTGTGGGTTACTTTCATGGGATTCCCATCTGCAAAGTATAGGAAAAGTTGTCATAGGGTCATTAGATGCTACCCCCAGGCCAACGAATGTATTGTGAACTTGTTGACTGAATGGGCATGAGAGTATTTTAACTGGTTCTTAGTTTTATTTTTTAGATTATTAATTCTAATTACCGCTTTTTTGGCTTTTTTACCTCAAAAAGGTGTGTCAAAAACTGGGTGCGTCTTATACACCAAATGTTGCATGGGGTAAAGTTGGGCGGCAGTCAGCAGCGGCAGTGGCAGTATTCCTGTGCTTTGGCAGCGCCTGTCCCTGAGGCCACCCGGTAGCCCTTGGCTGGAGACTGGTGGCTTGGTTCTGGAGATGTGGGGGAGGTGCTGGGCGTTCAGAGCAGAGGGCACCAGCTGTGGAATTCCCAAGCTTGCCTCCCAGGTGGGAGACTGTCGGGCTTTGGCTGAGGAGCTCTCCTGGCAGGCCAAAAAGCAGCTTGGGTGAATGGCTGTGGCAGGTGCTGGACAGGTGCCTCCTCTCCTGGCTGAGACAGCTTCGCTCAGAGCACCCTTCGCTGAAAACCGCGGCCTCCCAAAGGCGCCCCTGAAAACGGGAGATTAAGGTGGGGCTGATGTCGCAGAACTCCTTCCCGATGGATGATCTGGGCCACCCCGTAGGCATCCTCTGCCAGCTACATGTGCAGAGCACCAAGGAGACACCCGTCTAATTCTCCGGAGCTGCCACTGTGCACCCCACCTTACCTGCCCAGCGGCGGGCATTCCTCACGGGGTCCCTGCCGGCATCCGAAATGGAGCTTTGAGCTCCTTCCATATTTGGGTATACCAGGGTGATTCGATAGAAAAAACATATAACACTTCCCTGGTACAAAGCTGAAGGGATTAGATACTGTAGTGTAGAGGTTAATTCTCTGCTTTACAAGGCACAGGCTGCAATTTCAAATCCCAGGGAGAGTATGGCTAGCTGATAAGGCCAGAACAAACACAAAATAGATCTATTCTAGTCTCCCTTAATTTTCAAATTCAGCAAAAACATATCACACACATACACATGCGCACACACATATACATATATAATTTATTTATTCATTGGATTTATATGCCCCTCTCCGAGGACTCGGGATGGCTTACAACATATAAAACAATATAAATATCTTAAATCCAATTCATTAACTAATGAATCTAAAATCCCAATAACATTAAAACTCACTCATTCCCATTCAAACAATAAACATACATTACATTCGTTGGCCAGAGGGTTAGAGTCTAGTGGCCTCAAGCCTGGCAGCAAAGGTGAGTTTTCAAACTCTTGCAGAAGGTGAGGAGGGTGGGGGCAGTATGAATCTCTGGGGGGAGCTGATTCCAGAGGGCCGGGGCCCCAACCGAGAAGGCTCTTCCCCTGGGCCTTGCCAAGTGACATTGTCTAGTTGATGGAACCTGGAGAAGCCATGATGGAGCCATGTGTGTATGTATGTATGTATGTATGTATGTATGTATGTATGTATGTATGCATGCATTGCACATAATACATTGATTATATAGTTGCGGCCACCATTTTGTTGTTTTAATTTCACCTGCAGATATTTTTGGTTATCTGATCTTGCATCAACTTTACAGAAAATCCTCAGTTAGTTGCTTAATGTTGTTTTCTTTTCTTTGTTCTCTTTGAGCATGAGCTATAATCTGTTTTGGATTAAATCATGAAATCCAGCTGCGGTGTTACTGTATGCCACCATGCCTTTTCCCCCTCCTTTTTCTGAGAGACCAGATGAAAGAAACAGTATATTCAGCCTGCCTGTTTCCTACTGTGCCTCTGTCAATCACTGTCAAAAGAAAGAGTACTCTGGGATGTGCCTTAATTACCCTGATCAAAGAGCAGAGGGGGAAGGAAAGCCTTGATTACTTTTTCTAGGAGCTTCCTCTAGTCCTTCTGTTGCTGAGGAGATATAGAGGTGCTACAGGATTAGCTAAAAAAATTGGACAGCACTAACTTGCAGACTTTGTTTACATTCATGAACAACTTAACCTATTTTTTTTGTGATTTCGTACTTTTATTAGTATCTCAATTTTAACTGATTTTGAATATGATTTTATTAGGAATCTTGACTACACTGGTAAAAATGAATATAAACTAACCTTAGAGAAAGAGAATAAAAAGATAAAGAATATAATAAAGATAACAAAGATATAAAGAAGTGACATCCAGTCTTTATCACAACAAATATAAGCAAATTTAGTAACTCTTCACCTCCTGAAAGGTTGTAAATTGTCAGCCCTCCCAGGTAAACTAGACAGGAAATGTTGTTGGATGAAGTATATTGTAAAGCTACATTAATCTTACAAGTCTGAAAGTACAAACTTTTTTCCACTACTATTTATTGCTTGATCCTTTGGAATGGGTCACTTCTAAGATTTTTTCTCTGACTATTGGAGGCTCCTGCCTCTCTTGTCTGACTGTTTCCTAGGCAGCATCTCTTCCACTTGTTCCCCTAGGTCAGGAGTAGGCAAAGTTGGCTCTTCTGAGGCATGTGGACGTCAACTCCCAGAATTCCTGAGCTAGCATGATTGGTTCAGGAATTCTGGGAGTTGAAGTCCATAAGTCATAGAAGAGCCAACTTTGCCTACCCTTGCCCTAGGTCATTTACTCATCACATTACACAAATAGATATCCCTTCATCATATTTGCTATCCTTTATCTATAAGCAAATCCATAAATTATCAACTTTTCAATCCTGGTATCAGCAAAAAAAGTCCATAAAGGTTTACCAGAACATTACAAAAAGAAGTATTTTAATTTTGATCAAATAAACCAACTTGATATTCTTTCCTTTTTACTTCAATCACTTTTTATTTTTTTCTTATTTAAAATAACAGGAAAAAATTAAAAGAAAAGACAAAAGACAAAGATACATACATTTTGGGGGGGGAAACATAACAAGTGCTTAATAATAACTGAAAAAAAATAGGAGTACAATATATTGTTACAACAATGAACTTTACAATTTCATGTTTATTTAATTTTTATAGCCATCCATCTCAGACAATGATTCCGGGTGACTTACAGTTTCAAAATGATAAAAACTATTAAGCAACAAAAATATTTAAAACAATAAAAACATCCAAATTAAGTAAATAGTAGACAATCTAGATACAAATCTTATTTTCTATTCACAGTTCATTTCAAATTAAATTTTTAAGTTTATAGTTTATAATAAAAGTTTCCTTTTGTTCAGAGTTGAAGATAAACTCACTCAGTGACTTTTTCAAATTTGTCTCTTTTAAAAAAAAATATTTCACAAACTTGCATTCAAATTTGTCTCTAATAGCTTTAACAAACAGTTTGCAAAAGTGATTAGAAAATGAACCTTGCAAGTTTAGTGTCCTTTAAAAGCTCAGCCTCCAAATATGTTGGAGTGAATTTGTACAACATTCTAAACATCAAAAACTAAACAAGGTTAAAACTAACTTTGCTTGTGCAAATCCAGGACTTTATATAGGTCTTTGATGTGTTTATGCAAGTTTTGCAAATGTAGCTACTATGGCAGAACTCCTGTAAGACTTTCTGTCCTAATAAAATCATACTTGAATATAATATATACTGTCATGATTAAATATAACTTAAACATATGACAAGAGAAGTCAGCCTAAAATATAACAAATGGAATAATGAGCCCAGAAGGGCCATCACTTGCCTGTTCTTCAAGCATTTATCACAGACCAAAATCATGTATATCAGTAACAGCAAGCAATAAAGAAATTTGTTTAAAATGTTTATAAAAGTTAGCCCACTCTTGACAGTTCCTTGCATGACAATCAAGCAATGACCTGCATGCATTTCTGACTTTACAATTCCAATCACACTATACATGTTATATCATCTATCATTCAGACATACACAAAGATTAACAGGTCTTATTGATAAGATGCAACCACAACCACAATATGACCTTATTGTGACCTTAATAAACTAAGCTTTTTCACATAATATGATAGTCTTAGCACTGTACTTATTTTACCTGTAACACAACTCAGGATTTAAATTCAACCTTACTACTACTTCATAGTAGAAATTTCTTTTAAAGAACAAACGCTCTATGAATTCATGTATGGAAACAAGAACCACTTGCCTTCAGCTTACTATTTCTTTTCTGCATTTTGTGTAAATTGTTTATGCAAATGTATGTTGTGTAGACTTCCAAAATGGCTTGAATTAACGGTGCCAACATTTCCAGAGATGAGCAAAATCAGACTAGCAGGCAGAATTGAAATTGGCAATGTTATGTAACAGATATGGAGAGGGTGGGTGGGACTGAAAATAAATAAAACCAGAAAATACACTTTAAAAGGTTTTAAATTAGAACATTAGAAGGTTTTAAATTAGAACATCTGATCCTGGTGTAAACCTGTTTCCTTCTGCAATATTTTCTTACACAATTTATAGTAAAACCAGTCCCTTCTTTCCCCCAGTTTTCTTTCTTTCAGGAACTGTATTAAATGAATAGAATTGAGATTCTGCTATAAAAGAGCTCAGAGAAGGGCAACAAAAATTGTTAAGTGCCTGGAAGTGGAAATATACAATGATTGCAGGAGCTGGGTATACCTAGTTGAGTGAAAAGAAAATCCAGGGGTTACATGATAGAAGTCTTCCAATACTTGAAGAGATGCCTCAAGAAAGTGGGGACCAACTTATTTATCAAAGCACCTATAGGCAGGACAATAAACAATGGGTGGAAACTAACCAAGGAGAGAAGCAACCTAGAATTAAGGAGAAAATTCCTGCCAGTGAGAACAATTAACCAGTGGAACAAATTGCCTTGGGAAATTGTGGTTGCCCCGTCACTGGAGGCTTTTAGGAAGACTGGATTATCACTTATCAGAAATAATATAGGTCTCCTGCAAGGGTTGGGCTAGATGACCTCCAAGATACCTTTCAATCCTGTTACTATTACTGCTGTTTTGTTAGTAACACAAGAAGTCCACAAACTGATGCAAACTGTAGTGCAATGGTGAGCAACCTGTAATTCACCAATGTTCTTGAACTTGCCGAGTAGCTTCAGCCAACCAATCACAAAGGATCCTGGATGTTGTAGTTAAGCCATAAATGATGGACCACACGTTGTTCACTCCTGCAATAAACTCTTGTCTCTGTTGGTTATATTAGCTTTTCAAGGATAATTTTCCTTTCTCCCCCAAAATTAATGAGTAGTGGGACTGCTGAATAATTGAGATAGGACACTGCATCCAAAGGGGTACAAATGGTTTTTCTGAGTCAGAGATAAACCAAATAATAAAATGTTCAGAATACACCATCTGAATCAACTAAAGAAAGCACAGATAGAAAGTGCATTGGTTTTGTCTACTGTTAACTATTGTATTTTGCTTAAAAATTATTTTTTTCTAAATAATTTAAAATGGAATAATCAGCTATGGGCTTTGATAGAAAGAATAATTTTTCCAGCTGGCTTAACTGACCATAGGCAACTAGAAAATTACATTGTCTCTTTTTCTAAAATAAGCCTTCTCCTGTTTTGCTTTTATCCCATTTTAGGCTCCTCTGTTTTATATACAGAGCATCAAAGATCTCTCTCTTTCTCTCTCTGTCAGAAGTCCCACTATGTGGCTTTTCAGGAAATTAAAGTTGTGTTCCATTGCACAAACAGCTCAGTATGAGCAGCTGCATTTGATAATTGTTACTCCAAATGCATTGGCTATCTGGAGAACAAGACTGAGATTTAGTTGGAACGCTGGATTAAGGCTTTTCTGATTGAGATGATCAAATATATAGATACGATTCAAAGACATCCTATGCATTTCTGCTAGGGGAATAGATTTTATCCTTGTCAATTGGAAATGGAAATGAGATAGTTTATCTCTGTAATCATATGCTTGCATTTTCCTCCTTCACTTGTAACTGTATAGTTTGCCTATACAGGTTTGCAATTTTTTAAAAAATTATTATTATTATTATTATTATTATTAATATTATTATTATTATTATTATGTCAGTACAACACAGCAAACGAGATCACTATGCTGGATTTCGTATTTCATCACCAGTCGGGCGCTTCCCAAGCACCTAGGACTGCGTGATGTAGCGGCGAATTATGTTTGCCAATCCCAGTAAAGTGGCCTTTTGCAATTGACAGATGGAGATTTTGTCAATTCCGATGGTTTTCAAATGTCCGCTGAGATCCTTTGGTACTGCGCCCAGCGTGTCAAGTGCCACTTGGTGGTATAGTGGTAAGCATAGCTGCCTTCCAAGCAGTTGACCCGGGTTCGTTTCCCGGCCAACGCACCACCCCACTGATGGGTACGCCTTGTCATGGTAGTGGGGCTTGTGTGCTTCAATGAAGCTGAAAGCTGTGCCGGTGGTAGTGTAAACTACTGGTAGGTCTACCCTTGCCGGAGTGGTCAAAGCAGAGGAGCCAGACTAAACGTACCTAACCCATTTAAACTAATGGAGAGACAAAACAAAAAGAAGTCCATACTGGCTCGGTCGTCGCCCAGGATAAAAAGGACCACGGTGGCTGCTGTGGAACCTGGGCAGCCATCGACAAATGAGCTACAGGAACAAAACAAACAAAGCTTACAAATCAAAAAGCGGCAGAAATTCTCTATGTCAGAGAATCGCACAATCATGAAGTGTTATTACAACTCGGAGCCTAAAAAACGTGGATATCAAAGACGGATGTACCTATTATTATTATTATTATTATTATTATTATTATTATTATTATTTATTAGATTTGTATGCCGCCCTTCTCTGAAGACTCGGGGCGGCATACAAATATATTTCTGTGAGAGAGATGGAGAGCCAGCTTGATGTATTGTTCAAGACACCAAGTTAAAAATCAAAGAACTATGAGTTCTGGTCCCATTTTAGACACAAAACCAGCTGGGAAACTTTGGGCCATTTATAATCTCTCAGCCCTAGGAAGAAGGAGGCAAGGACAAACCACTTCTGAAAATCTTGCCAAGGAAACTAAAATTGTCCATACGCCAGTTAGTCAAGCTTGTCTTGAAAGAGACTTACTTTCATGGGGCATGCGGACAGTCCTAACATGTCAGTTCATTATATTCATTATATTCTATATTGGCTTCAAATATCCATGATTTCCAAGATGAGGAAAGTTGCAATAATTACTGCGAAAAATGGCATTATGAGGTTTTGATAGCTTACAGTTGAAAGAAAAAGCACAGAATGGCCTGCTACCGCACGAATCCCATGAGTCCCGTCGACTAAACAATGTCGTTTGGCAGGCCCCAGGGGAAGAGCTTTCTCTGTGGTGGCCCCGGCCCTCTGGAACCAACTCCCCCTGGAGATTAGAACTGCCCCCACCCTCCCTGTCTTTCTTAAACTACTCAAGACTCACTTATACCGCCAGGCATGGGGGAGTTGAGACACCTTTCCCCCAGGCTTTTTTTATACTTTGTTTTATGTTTGGTATGAATGTGCTGTTTGGTTTTATAAATAATGATAGAGTTTTATATGTTTTAATATTAGATTTGTTCCACTGCTATATTGTTTTTATTACTGTTGTGAGCTGTCCCGAGTCTTCAGAGAGGGGCGGCATACAAATCTAATAGATAGATAGATAGATAGATAGATAGATAGATAGATAGATAGATAGATAGATAGATAGATAGATAGATAGATAGATAGCTGGATAGATAGGCCAGTGATGGCAAACCTGATGCATGCCACAGGTGGCATGCGTAGCCATATCTGAGGGCATGCGAGGCTTTGCCCTATGTCAGTTCCAGTATGCATGCGTGCACTGGCCAGCTGATTTTTACCCATCCTTTCAGCCATTTCCACTCTCCCCAGGCTTCAGGAAAGCCTCCTAAACACCGGGGATGGCAAAAAAACAGCCAAATGGGCTAACTGAGAGTTCAGAAACTTCCGCTTGGCCTGTTAGGCCATTTTTCACTGCCCCCAGGGTTCAGAAAAACCTCCTAAAGTCTGGGGATGGTGAAAAATGGCCCAATGGGCCAACCGGAAGTTTGTTTCTGAAATTCTGGTCGGCCCGTTCAGCTGTTTTTTGTTCTCCCCAGGTTTTAGGAACCTTTCCCGAGGGGAGAGTGAAAAGCAGCTCAACAGACCTACCGGAAGTCCAGAGGGTTCAGTGAGGCCTGTGCATATGTGGGGGGGGCAACGTGGGGGTTGTGCGGATGTGTGTGGGGAAGGGCCTTGCACTGCGGATGTGGGTACCCACGCACGCGCACACCCTTTTGGCACCTGAGGCAAAAAAGGTTCACCATCACTGGCATAGGCAATCCTATGCTGTCTTTAGACTTCAGCTGCCACTAGCCCCAGCTGATCTAAGTAATGGTGAGGATTGTAAGTGTTGCTGTCCAAAAATATCTGGAAGTCACCTCGTGTTGATTATTTTTAGCATAGAGATTACACTGTAGTTTTTTTCCCTCACAGTGCGTGATGGATGAACTCATTGTACTCAATGTTTCAGAAATTGTTGGTATAAACTTACTGCACCAAAACTCTTTGTGAAGCAATTTCAGCCTTGTTTGATGCCCAAAACCTTTTAATGGTTTTGGACACCACTTATGACAGTGTTATAACTGTTTATTCACATTGCCTTTTCTCTACTACTGCTCTGCCTTCCCTGATAGACTTAATTTAAGTTATGTCAAAGGAACTTAAACAATGCTATGTGCAGTAAGACCAAAACCAACGTACTTGGGCCAGATTAATAGTTCTTTTCTATTTCTGTTCCCCAATAATAGCATTAGGGAGTAATAATAATAATAATAATAATAATAATAATAATAATAATAATAACAACAACAACAATATTATTATTATTATTATTATTATTATTATTATTATTATTATTATTATTATTATGTCAATACAACACAGCAAACGAGATCACTATGCTGGATTTTGTATTTCATCACCAGTCAGATGCTTCCCAAGCACCTAGGACTGCGTGATGTAGTGGCGAATTATGTTTGCCGATCCCAGTAAAGCGGCCTTTTGCAATTGACAGATGGAGATTTTGTCAATTCCGATGGTTTTCAAATGTCCACTGAGATCCTTTGGCACTGCACCCAGCGTGCCAAGTACCACTGGGATCACTTTCACTGGCTTATGCCAGAGTCGTTGCGGCTCTATTTTTAGATAATTTCACTAATATCTCTAGCTGCTTCTCCTCAATTCTGCTGTCTCCTGGGATTGCGATGTCGATGATCCATGCTTTCTTTTTCTCCACAATCAGGATGTCTGGTGTGTTATGTTTCAGAATTCGGTCAGTCTGAAAATATTATTATTGTTATTATTATTGTTGTTGTTGTTGTTGTTGTTATTATTATTATTATTATTATCATTTAGATTTGTATGCTGCCCTTCTCTGAAAACTCGGGACGGCTGTAATCCATGTAGTATAATCAATTGGAATCATCAGCATTTCTTTGTTTAGATTTCTTTTTATCCCACTTTTTTTAAAAAAATAAGTAACTCAAGGTGCTGAACATATACTAATACTCCTTCCTTCTATTTTCCACTCAACAGCCCTCTAAAGGGGGTTGGACTGAGAGAGAGTGACAGGCCCAAGATCATCCATTTATCCCAAAGCTTTAGTATAAACCCATCTTCAGTATGTTTCCTAGGAAACTCTAAATCACTCCAGAATTGCCAATTCAGCTTCAGATATTATCGATATTGATCAGTATGGTATTGGCAGGAGGGGCAGCATATGACCCATCATATTGTTATCTGGAAACTAAGCACGGTCAGGTCTGCTCAGCGGTCGGCAGGGAGACCCCCTATGAAATCCCATGCCTCTAAACTAGACTAGGGAGTCAAAAATATATTCTGGGAAGAATGGCAAAAAACCTATGGATTGCTGCTAGAAACTTTGCCGATGTGTTCATTTAAGGAACTGGTGCTAGGCTCCTACATGTCAATCTGCAAAAAAAAAGCCCAAATGAGAAAAGATTTGAGAATAGCTATATGCAGTATATACTGTATATAGCAATGATGGCGAACCTATGCCCAGCGTTATGACATGTGGGAGACAGTGCCAGGATCGGGGCCATACCTGACATAATATTCCAAATTGCAGAGAGAAGAATTGTAATTAATGTAATGACTTTAACAATGTAAAACTACTTAGTCAGGATGAATCTACACATTGTAATGTAATCTGATTAACAACTGCAGTGATTCCTTTAACAACGGTGGCAAGAAAAGTTGTAAAATGGGGCAAAATTCACTTAACAACTGTTTCACTTATAAGGAACAGAAATTTGGGGCTCAATTGTTGTCCTAGGTCAGGACTATTTGTATATGCGGTTGCTTTACAGATCACACATGCTTTGATGCAGAATTTTCCCACCTTCTCCACTGATTCTAGACCCTTGTTTCTTAATAAGAAATGTATACAGTGTTTTTCGGTCCTCAGAGTCTTATCTAATGCCTGCTAATCATAGATCTCTATAATATAAACAGTGCAATAACACTTGAGCCACTAATTCAATCTCACATGGACTATTAAACTTCTTTCTTCTCTTCAACGGAATTTGCTGAAGCCAATATTCAATATTTGCTTTTCTGTTAAGAAATCTGGTTAACAGCTTATCACAAGGGCTGCACACTTTCCTTTGTTCTTGGTGATGGAATGTCCCCATATCCTAGGATTTTTAACCTTAACCCAATGGTGGGTTTCTACTGGTTCGTGTGAAGCTGTAGCGGCGGTGGCGGGAGGCTCTGCCCACCTGCCCAGACATCATCATGGATGTTCTGTGCATGCGCAGAAGCATCGTTTGTGCTCTCCCATTCCTGAACCAGTAGCCAAAGTAAGTGATACCCACCACTGCCTTCATCCCTTCAATGTGGAAAATCCAAGAAAAAAAACAAGGAATGTCCAGTTGCATTTTAGAAAAAGCAGGTTTGGGGCAATTTCAAGCACTTGTGTGAGAGGGACTTCTCCTTGCAGGGAGGGACCACAGCACATTTTGCACTTAGATCCAAAACAGCGGCAAAATTAGTTCCAATGGAGGAGAATATTTGTAGCTCAGCTTTGAAATGAGGGGTCCTTGGTGCTCTTTGAACTTGCTTGTTTTCTTACAGACGTTTCATTACCCTAGGTAGTAACATCATCAGTGCTAATCAGTGCTGATGATGTTTCTTGGTTAGGATAATGAAATGTCTACAAGAAAACAAACAAGCTCATAGAGCACCAAGGTCCCCACAACAAAATCAGTTGTTTGGGGAAAGGAAAACCCCAAAAAGAGCATAAGGAGACAGGAATTCCTATTCTCATTTAGGTCTTTATGACTTGTGCAAAATGCTGTGGTTAGCAGAGGTTTTAAACATGTTTGATCCCACTTTGACTTTTGCAACTGAATTCTTGGTTGGGTTTGGAAAAGATCTGAGAAGGATAGTTGAGGAAACGTTTGTTCAGCTCTGCAACATTGCACTGAATGGTTGAAATTTGGTTCGCTTTTCCCTTCTACCGGTCCTAGCAGAATAACTGCATTAAAAAGCAAAGTGCACGTTCTCAAAGAAGGGGCAAGGGAGAATAAATATTTCATGACATTTTCCATATGAGAGGAGAGCAAAAAAGTGAAATGTGCCGGCTGTCACTCGGGAAGTGCTAAAGTGCACATTTGTATGTAAGCATAATATAAACAGCGACATAATTAGCGAGAAAAGGACAACCCATGACTACTGCGGGGGTTTAGTCATTTCAGCTCTTCCAAATCGTAATCAGACTTTTATACCACAATTATTGTGGTTGAAGACCGGCTAATCTGCTCAATTTTGCATCCAGAGGAAGATTTTTTCTGTATTGCGATCGAGAGCATATTTAGAAGCATGTTCTTTTCGGCTGGACTTGATTCTGACTAGGTGTCCTGAGCATTGCAAACTTATCTATGCTCCACTTCTCTAGGATTGATCCCATTGCCATACAACAGTGCGGGACTGACTGACTCAAAGCCTCCCATTGAGTTCTATGGAACTTGATCAGGGCATCTGCAGGAGCCATCAACAGCATAAAAGTAGGGGAACCACTTAACATCCATAGAAACATAGAAACATAGAAGACCGACAGCAGAAAAAGACCTCATGGTCCATCTAGTCTGCCCTTATACTATTTCCTGTATTTTATCTTACAATGGATATATGTTTATCCCAGGCATGTTTAAATTCAGTTACTGTGGATTTACCAACCACGTCTGCTGGAAGTTTGTTCCAAGGATCTACTACTCTTTCAGTAAAATAATATTTTCTCACGTTGCTTTTGATCTTTCCCCCAACTAACTTCAGATTGTATCCCCTTGTTCTTGTGTTCACTTTCCTATGAAAAACATGGATGTAAAAAGGGGAAGAGCTTCAGGTACCTGGTGGTGCCACTTTGGTGTTGCTTTAGATCAGGGGTGTGAAACTCGTGCTGACACATTGTTGCACTGTGATGTATCACAACTTTTTTTGCCTTCACTAAACCGGGGGGTGGGGGTGGGGGGTGGAGTAGCCAGCATATGACACATCTGGCCTGTGAGTTGACACCCCTGTTTTAGATGCTCCCTCCCCCAAATCTGGGTCTCCCCAGTCCTAGTCCAACACCTTAACCACTATATTGATTGTGTTACTGAATATACAGTAGTTTATTGGAAAGCATTTCTATCTAAATGAGTGAGACTATGTTTGCTTTGCCTTCCTCTCCAGCCTTTCAGCCTTTATAGCTCCTCGTTGTTGTGGAATTGGCAACATTCACCCATTTTCATTATTGTGTCTTTCCATTTAATCATGATATAGAATATCTCAAATGGCTTCGTGTAGGAACAGGATGAGATCACTCTTCTTTGTGGTTCAATAGTTTTGACAGTAGAGGGAAGTGGGGCTGAATGAAACCAATTTAAAATAGAACAAATCCATTCATAATTTTCAAAAAACAACTCCCAGAATACATTTGCTTTTCATGCTACTTTTGCTTTCAATTGCTTATTCAAAAGGACCTATAAATTTGGCACAGTTCTAACTCTTGCTATATTTAGTTATACTTTCTACAAGCTGACCCTTATCGCTTTTGAAACCACATTAATAAGTAGATTACTAGGAGTCAAAAATATCAGTGTACAGTACAGTAGTTGCTTTCCCAACCAAATGCCCTCCAGATGTGTTGGGAGTTCATAAACCTGTCATTGGTATCCAGATTCACCAGGCTTACGTTTGTGGCAAGCTGATATATATATAGCAATGCTTTATGATCTTTATGAATTGTAATGCAAACTATCTGCTTTGCAAGTCTTTGATTTATGTACAGATTAAAATACCATTTTTCGGAGTTCTGCAAATCAAAAAGTAGAGCAGCATGCATTTGGCGCCCATAATTTAACCATGAATTACATTTTAAAGTAAATAAGTGCATTTTAAATAAATAAACCTAGACTGGTGTATTCTGTGATAAAAAAGAAACTGTTCTAAAATTGTGCATTTCAATATACGTGTCATTTTTATACCGATTGTTTTAAAAAACTGCAGAGCCAGGACCTAGAATGATCACAGGCAAAGCCTAATACCGACAGACAACAGATTATTTCCTTTCCTTTGTAGGGATGTGATTAAAAAGTTGATCAGTGGCTGCTTTTCAGAGACATAGTATCTAATTTACTAGGATTGGCAGGAAAATAGCAGTTCTTTGCAGTGGTTCTTTTCTTTGGGTATTGCGATGCGGTTCCTGGGGCTGTTGGACAACACATGGCTTTCAACGTGAGCTTGGGGTGGAGGAAATCTCATTGATTCTCAATTTTTATGTACGCTAGAAAGCAACACAGCCATTATGTTGCCTTGTGTGTAAAGGGAAGGGTGGAAATTACAGAAGGGATAGCTTATTTATTTGAGGTCCTTATTCATAGAAGCCTCCTCTCAGGAGTGGGAAATAAGCTCAAGAAAGAAGACCTTTTAGTTAGAATAAGGATCCAGAAGCAGCTTGTGGGAGTTGGGGTATCTACAGCTAGTCCTCGACTTATAACCGTTTGTTTAGCGACTGTTCAAAGTTACAACGGCGAGGAAAAAAAGACACATGGTCGGTTTTTATTCTTATAATATGAGCATTGCAGCATCCCCGCAGTCGCTTGATCAAAATTTTGCCGTTTGGCAACTGGCATGCATTTATAATAGTTGCACTGTCCTGTCCTGTAGCGTGATCCCCATTTGTAATCTTCCCAGAAGGGGGAAAGACAGATTCACTTAATGACCCCATGATTGCAATGATTTTCTCAAAGGTGGGGAAAGGGCCATTAAAAACAGGGCAAAACTCATTTAACACCTGTTTTGCTTAGCCATGTAAATTTTGGGCTGAATTGTGATTGTAAGTCAAGGACCACCGGCATTCTCACGGGTATTTGGGACCAGCCTTCTTTCCTCCTTTGCAGTACCAGAAATTATTTATTTATTTATTTATTTATTTATTTATTTATTTATTTATTTATTTATTTATTTATTTATTTATTTATTTATTTATTTGTCAAACAAAAATGAGAAGAAGTATAAGAGAATAAAAATACAATGACAGGGACAATGGGCATGTTAGTGCATTTATGCACGCTCTGTCAGCGCCCCAAATAGCATCTGAGAAATAAACCAGATTCCAGTCCAATTCTCTCATCAAAGGTTCGATTATTTAACAGAGCCATGTTGGTCATGCCATTGTCAATCCTGATACTAACTTACTTCCAGTACACTATCCAGGTTAAGGTTCATCCCCCATCCCCACACCCACAAGTTCATCATGAGGATCAGTCCGAGTGCAGGGATTTCATGGACCTCCTCCTTACATCCGTTGATGCAGAACAAAAGATGACCTTGGACTCTAAGAAAGGAATTTGTTGTGACTAGTAACTTTCCCTCTCGTGCAACTACCCCTCTCAGTTCCCATACTACTATTCTACTCTAATTGCACATGATGGCTTTGGCCTGACATTCTCCCTCTACTGACCACTTAAGTATGAAGTAAGGTCCATGGAAATCAGTTTGTGGTAGCTGAGAGAACCGAATAAGGCAGGGCAGTGATGGCGGACCTTTTGGGCTTGGGTGCCAAAGAAATGTGCATGCATGCGATAGCATGTGCACACCTGCCCACAGCCATAATAGAATAGAATAGAATAGAATAGAATAGAATTTTTATTGGCCAAGTGTGATTGGACACACAAGGAATTTGTCTTGGTGCATATGCTCTCAACGTACATAAAATAAAATATACATTTGTCAAGAATCATGTGGTACAACACTTAATGATTGTCATAGGGGTCAAATAAGCAATGAAGAAGCAATATTAATAAAAAATCTTAGAGTATACGCAACAAGTTACAGTCATACAGTCAACATGGGAGGAAATGGGTGATAGGAATTATGAGAAAAACTAGTAGAATAGAAGTGCAGATGCAATGCCCTCCCCCCATGCAGGGACACAATCCCCCTGCTGCAACCGCACATGCGTAAAACCGCCCTATGCATGCACACATGCCATATTGAAGCCTCTGGACTTCCGGTTGGCCCATTGGGCCGTTTTTCCCCATCTTCAGGGTTCAGGATGTTTTCCTTCCCCCCCTCCCAATATTTTTATTAATTTTTTAAAGATATAAACACACACACAACATAAAACAGGTACTGTACTTTATGATTAGTGCCCACCACCAGACAGGCATTCACACCCCACCACCAAATCGGGGGTCTTTCTTGTATACCATTTTAACTCAAGAGCAAGGTATCCGTTTACATATTATAAAGTGATTCCAATTTATTCCTTGTAGCTTGGTCTCGGATTCTACTCGCCATATATCGTCTTACCTTGTCCCATCATCCCATCAGTCGCAAATCAGTTTCATTAACCGAATTCATCATTTTATCCATAATCTCAAACTGAATATGGTCACCATGTACCGGTACCAATTTTGCATTGTCCATTTTGTCGCATCCTTCCAACCCAAGACTATTACTGCCGGAGCGCTTTCTATCGCTGCTTGTTTTATTTCTCTAAATTCTCCCATCACATTGCTTTTAACTAATATTGCCATTTCCTTAGTAATTATCCATCATATATTTAACATCCTATTAATATCCTCTTGCACTTTCCCCCATAAATTCTGCACTCCCGGGCATTCCGAAAACATATGCATGAAAAGAAGCCCAAAACCCAGCTAGGACAATCCTTTGCGTGTCCTGAGATATGGCTCCGCGTGCCATAGGTTCGCCATCAGTGAGATAGGGCATTCCAGACTTTGACAGTTGTTTGCTGGATAGCAAATTATTTGTCTCCAAATCAGTGTTTCCCAACCTTGGCAACTTGAAGATATCTGGACTTCAACTCCCAGAATTCCCCAGCCAGCATTCGCTGGCTGGGGAATTCTGAGAATTGAAGTCCAAATATCTTCAAGTTGCCAAGCTTGGGAAACACTGCTCTAAATGACCTATTTCTGACTAATTCTGTATCATTTGAGACTGAAGCAATGTTTACTCCCTTTGGCTGGCCGATTCGCCCTACAGAAGGAGGAGCAGGTGGCTCCTATCAGTGTAAGGAGGCATCCAGGAGCCAAAGCAGCTTTTCTTGCACTGAAAAACAAGCTTCAGCTGTGTTCAGTGTGCGATGGAACAGGCCCTGCTCACTCAGTGCCCTCTCAGTGCTTGCAAGCACACACAGCATATCGCAGCCTGTGCTGTATTCAGCATGTGCGTGTTGGATGTATCAGGGCAAATGCTTCCCAAGCAGGGGTGACTTCCACTTACCTTCGCCACCAGTTCTCATCGTGATGTTTCACGCCTGCACACTTCCTCTGCTCGTGCGTGAGTGCGCATCCCTTTGTGCAATTTTGCTCCTGCACATGCTCAGTAGCAGGATTCAGCCAAAACACACCTGAGGAGTGATCAGCTGTGTTTTGGGCGAAGAAATAAAGATCGGTATTAACCTGGGGCTGGAAGGACCGTTTAAAACAGCAGAAGAGGAGAAGCCATCCAGACAGGGAAGAATTCGCTGAAAATTTCAAAAAAAAAAAGTGGTACTTACGGACCAGCACCGACTGTGACATCACCAGCGAGTCACTACCAGTTCGGGCGATCCTTTCTGAAAAGTGAGGAGCCCACCCCTATTCCCAATTTATTAGACAATTGTACTACCATTTGAATCGGTTGACTCAGCATGCTTGTTTGCCTTTATCTTTCATTGCCTTTATCTTTCATTGCCTTTATCTTTCATTTCTGACTTGCATTGTGAAGCCAAAGAAGGAAAAATTAAATGCGTACAGGGAGTCCCCAACTTTCAACTGTTAATTTAGTGAATGGGGTTTTTTTTGCAATTCCAAAAAAAAGGGGGCTTATGACTATTTTTCACACTTAACGCCCCTTGCAGCATTCCTATGCCTATGCCATCAAACTTTTAGAGGTTTGTCAACTGGCTCAAATTTATGATGGTTGCAGTTATCCTGGAGATCACGCGATCCCCTTTTGCGACCTTCTGACCAGCCAAATCAATGGGAAAGCCACATGCACTTAAGCATTATATTACTCATGTAACAACTGCAGTGATTCACTTAACAGTAGTGTTAAGGAGTGTCCAGATTTATCTCCGAGTGGTCAAAGATACATGTACACAGAGGAAATGTGGGGATTTAGCAGATATCCAGCTGGTAGCCCAGATGTATGAGTAATAATTCTGTAATACAATACAAATACATTAAGTACAGTGTTCCCTCGATTTTCGCAGGTTCAAACTTCGCGAATAGCCTATACCATGGTTTTTCAAAAAATATTAATAAAAAAATACTTCACGGTTTTTTTCCTATACCTCGGTTTTTCCCAGCCGATGATGTCATACGTCATCGGCAAACTAATAATTTTTGCAAATAAATAACAAAAAATAATTATTATTGTTAATAAATAATTATGTTTATAAATATCAGGATCACTAAGTGTTTTATTCAATGGTGAGTACCAGTAATAATGGTGAGTAAATGGTTGTTAAGGGAATGGGAAATGGTAATTTAGGGGTTTAAAGTGTTAAGGGAAGGCTTGTGATACTGTCCCTAGGCAAAAATGGTGTATTTACTTCCGCATCTCTACTTCGTGGAAATTCAACTTTCGCGGGTGGTCTCGGAACGCATCCCCCGCGAAAATCGAGGGAACACTGTATATAAAATATTATTTACTTTGGCAAATATCTTAGTCAAGAACAGCCCTAGTTACATACAGTTTAATCAGTTAATATATCTCAATACATATATAATACTATAAGCTTACTTGTCCAGCTTACAAATACATAAGCCATCATTTGGACACACATTTCGTACTACAGCATAAAGATAAAACAGAAATAGCCAAAAGTAACCGAGAGAGTGAATTACGCTTCTGGCTCCCTCTTATGGCAAGCTGTAACACTAGCTCTTAAAGCAATAGTGTTTTAATACATGTAAGCATACACTGTTGGTTTATTCTATATACAGTATAGCCAAATCCAACTAGTCATGTACATAGTACTAACAAGTGGTCAGAAAGATTGCAAAATGGGACAAAACTCACTTAACAACTTGTCTCGCTTAGCAGTGGGAATTTGGGACTCAGTTATGGCTATATGTGGAGGACTATCTGTAGTTCTCAACAATTATGCATCCCTGTTCTGTAAACTGCTCAATTTTTTTTTCCTTTGAGTAGAATGAATTCCAAATGCAGTGAACTTAACTTACTGAGTTAGATTCACTGACGTGGAGCATGTATAGAGTAAGCCTTTAGATGCTGGCTTAAAAGAAGACCTGTTTCTCGGATGAAAATATCTACAGATTTATAGCAGTGGTATAAAAACAATGCACTGAGCATTGTAGCTCAGCTTCCTCCAAGGACACATTTTTTCAGTAGCAGATGAGCAAATGTGTTATCATTGTTCCGTGCTTATCTCATCTTGCACCAGTAACGAAATGAGGGAAAGAAAGTCTGTATTGTTCACTGTGAATGTAACTGGTGCCAAGATGAGGTCTCTGGCTCCTTAAAAGCTAGAGGGGGGGGGGAGAAAATTGTAAATCAGGACCAGATGGGCTGCTGTATTGGGCTGAGTTGTCTCAGGCTTCTGGGAACCTTTGTTGTTGTTGTTGTTGTTTTAATAGAAATCCATCAACCAGAGACAAGTGTAAAAGTGTGACTTGGGAATGGAGACAATCACATCCTACACACAGCTTCCATCAGCTTCTGCATTCAAGATTACAGATGTTCTACATGTCCCAGTTTCTGACACCAAATGCTAAAATGGTTCCTGGCAGTGAATTGACGTGATGAGCAGCACGTGGTCATCTGTGGCAGAGTCCTTTAAAAAACAAACAAACCACAATTCAATCTCTGATCTAACCTGGAGTCAGAAAGCTTTGATGATCTGCTGCAAATTGCTTAGAAATTTTCCAATAGAGCTGGATCTACCTCCTGGCTATCTAATTCTAGATGTTCAGAAACAACTGCCATCCATCATGTTCTGGGTTTAAAACTTGTTGCTCCTCAGGAGGTAAGTAAACAAACATCTTACTTGTCACTCAGATGTAGCTTGCCTTAACTTATTCTTAATCACACATCTGCCCATTTCTGTGTTTTTTGATGAAGATTCTTGTTTCCTTTTTCTGACTAAAAGGCTTTCCTAATATTGAACTGTATCTTGATATTGATGTCTTCACAGATATGAAGACTTCCCCACAGTTTTTTTGCCTACTTTTAAAATACTTATAGGGTAAGGCTTAAGCTAATTGGTAGAGGCCTAATGATACCCCAGCACTTTCCAGAAACAGCTATTAATTAAATATTGTTATGAGATCATTAAGGTTAATGTTATTAGTAACCATTTTGTTCACACAAATGCAGTATGTAAAGTGCAGTCAATTTTAATTTTTAAAAATTTAGATGTAAGTTTAAATTAAAATATTAGAAAGGGGAGGAACAGTTTAGTAGGTAATCTAGCTTTGCAAAGTACTCACTTATAGAGAAGCTGATGTAGCATTTTATTCTATTTTATTCCTGTATATATGCATACATGTATGTTTGGCAAATATACCATGTTTGGCAAAGTACCATGTTTTCTCCAGTGATTTATTCGCTTTATTTACTTGTAAGTCTGTCCTATCTGATTTCTGCATTAGCTTGCAAGGTTTGATATTATGAATATGAATCTTTTTTTGCTATACATCTTTTTTGTATGTACCTGTTTATAATGATCAGATTCTTATCTGCACATCTTTTCCTCATTTATATTTTATTTTTATGAAATTTTAAGCCAGGATTTTCATCGCAAAATTCAGAGAAAAATTAACAATGTAAAAGACAGTTGGCAACCCCGAAGTCTCAAAGATGGCCTCTGCTACGTATTCCGAGCAACATATTCTCTAAGAAGAGAACAGAATGGAAAATAAATGTGAACAGAATAAAAATCTTATTTTTTTGCTTCTATTATGGAGGAGTTTGGGTACATAGATAAATCAGTCCGTGTTTCAAATCCAGTTCTGCTCAGTGTTCATTGAAGTTAAGAGGCAGAGTCATAGTAAGTTTTAAGAGTCACTGAAATATGAGAAAAGTAGACTATGACCAATTTAAGACCTATTCATTTCAGTATGACTCTAAGTGTACTCATTTATGCTGGACCAAGGCCAAAATTTGTTTTAGCACAACAGCTGCTCTAGTCCACAACGAACCCAAGATAGATGACTTATCCTATATCAGATGCCGAATATGGGGCTTCTCCATTAACCTGGAAGCAGCCATTGCTGACTAGTAGTAAGTCAAGTTTCCTTCAAGGAGAGATTTATTCCTGGTGACTTCACATACAATATTGCCTTCTTTGCGAATTATTCAATTTCTCAGTGAAGCCTACACCCCTGGAGTTTCTAGGTGGTCTCCACCAGAGTATCAACCAATCCCAACCATTTATTTTTTTTGCAATCCCAGACAAGGGATTCAAATGCTTGCTGAAACAGGGCCTATAGCAGTGATGGCGAACCTATGGCACGGGTGCCACTGGTGGCACGCAGAGCCATATCTGCTGGCATGCGAGCGTTTGCCGTAGCTCAGCTGCAACATACATGTGTGTGTTGGCCAGCTGATTTTTGGCTTGCATAGAGGCTCTTAGTGGTGAGGTGTTTCTGGCTTCCGGAGAGCTTCCGGGGGTGGGAGGGCATTTTTACCCTCCCCCAGCTCCAGGGAAGCCTTTGGAGTCTGGGGAGGGCGAAACACGAGCCTACTGGCCCCACCAGAAGTTGGGAAACAATCTGTTTCCACCCTCCAGAGGGCCTCCGGGGGGGGGGGGGTGTTTGCCCTTTTGATTATGGGTGTGGGCACTTACGCATACATGATAGTGTGCACACATGGTCTTTCTCGGCACCCGAGGGAAAAAAGGTTCACCATCACTGGCCTATAGCATGCAACTCCAGGGCTATTCAAGCTAAAACGTGTTTAGCCAGTTTGATTTAGTGGTTATGTTACTAGGCTAAAAGCCTCCTGAACACTGGGGATGGCGAGAAATGGCCCAACGGGTCGACTGGAAGTCTGGAGGTTTCAGTGAAGCCTGTGCGGATTCATGGGATGGCAGTCTGGGGGGTTATGCGCATGTGCGGGAGGCAATTCAGGGGTTCTGCATATGTGTAGGGGAGGGCACTGCATTACGGGTATGGGCATGCACTCTATCGTGCTCTCACACACTCTTTTGGCACCTGAGCCAAAAAAGATTCGCCATCACTGATATAATCAGTGGTAGGTTGCTACCTCTTTGGACTAGTTCACATGAGCTGGTAGTAGAACTTTGGCTTCATTTGCTGAACTGGTAGTGGTGGCCGGCTAGCCATGCCCCTAAACTGGTTACCATGTCACCACTGCTTGAAAGCGACTGGAAACGAACCCTCTGCGCATGCACAAAGGCTTCTGTGCATGCGCAGAGGGTCAGTACACAGGTGTAGCACACGCGAAGCATGTACGAGTCTATGGAGAGGGGCAGCATACAAATCCAATAAATAATAATAACTTCCGATGCAACACATGCGCTTCCAAACTGGTAGAGAAGGTAAGAGAAACCCACCAATGAGTATAACACATTCTGTACATGGATAAGTGAGTTTTTTGCATAATAACTTCTTTGGGCATCAGAGCTTCATAATTCTTTGGGCATCAGAATCATTCCAGGTAGTCCTCGATTTACAACCATAATGGTGTGCCCATCACGGTCATAAGTTGTGACAGTTGTAAATTGGATCACCTATGTGACAGACCTGATTTTATAACCTCCTTTGAAGCAGTAGTTAAGCGATCTCCATGGTCATAAATTGACCACCATGATTGTTAATCGAATACCACAGTCATGAAGCAAACCCATGATTTGCTGTGGGCCAGTTTTGCTGAAGTAAATGTTTGCAACTTTGTAACTGAGTCATAGGTACCCCCAGGGAGATCCGTTGTAAATTCAAACGGTTGCTAAGCGGCTGGTTTTAAGTCAAGGATTACCTGTAGAAATTTGTATCTGTTTTGTTCATTTTGGGGAAACTCCGTTGAATTATGCAATTCATTGTAAAGCATCAAAATAATAAATGTATAAGTGGAACATCTGGTAAAACCCAATTGACAAGACCAACCTGATGTGATCTCGTCAGATCCACCGTTCTCTAGTTCACTGAAAGATGGACAGATGTATTTTTGGGGAATTATCAGGGAAACACCCAAAATGATCTTTTACAGACCAGTGATTTTATTGGAACGATGTGACATTTCATGGCTGCTCCTCTTTAATACTTAGTCAGAGTGGATTTTCAAGACTTTTAGAGCTTATATGCAATTTAAATTGATTTTACTATTTTGAGTCAAAGCTATTATTATATGTTTCAATTATAGATAGGTTCAGTTAATAATAATAGATTTTATTAAAGGCAGAAATAAATTTGAGACTTCTGTTTAATTTTCTTGCTTTTGGCTACTGCAAACATATATTCATATTTTCATCTGCCCACTTTCTTAAACATACATCGCTCTCCCCTGACTATTAACAATCCCTTCTATATCTTTATGCAAAGGGGGGGGGCACCATGATTTTTAGGTTTTGTTAACTATTCTATCCTGTTTGGAACTCAATTTCATTAATTCTAGATGCAGCATTAAATAAAACAGCACATTATTGTTTTATGATTCCCTGGATGTTGGTCTTTTCTTCTACATAATTCTCTATGGGGCATTAAAAGCAATTTGATGCTTAATGGATTCTGGACAAGCAAGGAAGTGGGCATATAAGTAGTGGTTGTGGGTGTAACCCAAAGAATGCCTTTACAGTGGCACCTACTTGTTGTGGTTAGCTCTGGCCCAGCTCTTGCGCCAAGGACTGTGGATGTGGGGGAGACATCCACATGCTGCAGGCCTGTTCTGCCCCCCCCCCCGGTGGAATCTGCTGATGAAGGCTCCTCTGACCAAGAAGACATGAGTGACAGGGAGGAGGAGAGTGTCGCAGACAGCTCAGAAGGAGATCAATTATCTAGCTCCTCCTTGGATTCAGAACAAGAGTTAATGATACAGCCACGCATGCGGAGAGCGATGCATAGGCAACAACAACTGAGAGATTATTATCAAAGAAAATGAGGCCACCTGTGGTTGGGTGGGGCTGTGGTAATTAGTGAGGCTGCTATAAATAGCAGCCTGTGGGTTTGGCCATTGTGGAGGATTATCTGATCGTTGTGTTTCGTGCCTGCTTTACTGACTTTGACCTTTTGTGTGCTGATTTTTCCCCACTTTGAAACTAAACCAGAGCAAAGTGTGTTTCACTTTGTGAAAGAAGAAGGACTGTGAATTGCCTCACAGCTGCAAGCTAAGTATCACAGAACTGATAAGGGACTTGTACAAATTACCAGTTTGTTTGGGGATGAGTGCTCTTTGCTATACCAAAAGAGGGCTTAGGTTAAGCGAATTTTCATTATAAAGAACATTGTTTTGAATTTTCAAACGTGTGTGTGTCTGAAATTTGTACCTGTGAATTTTTGGGAGGAGTCTACCAGAGAGCCCGACAGAAAACTACTGTAGTGGCTCATTGCTGGTGGGGTGAGCTAAACATATGTCCAATGCTCTGATGTATCTCCCCTGCCCCCAATTGTTGCCCACATAACATTTTTAAAAATACCTTCCATTAAATAAGTTAAATCAAATTCTATGAAATATCTCTGTTTTCATATTGTACAATATAATTTGGGTATCCCTAACGCACCATAAAGCTACTGAAGAATTTTGCTTGTACAGAATTCTTCAAGCAAATGCCTGTAATAACTGTATGGCCTTACGGATTTTCCTTGAATATGGAATCTGCTGTACAAATAAATACTCACTCTAATGGTAAATTGGGGGCTTTGCGACCCTAAGCGGGTCCTATTCATAAGACTGGATGTGTTCTCATACTCTCCAGTATGCCATGCTTAAGAGAAATTACATATCAATATTAATATGTTTTTAAATTAATTTTTTGAACAAGAATGACTGTGTTGGATTAGGTCATGTGCCTCTCCAGTCTTCCTTCTTGGGAACTCCACATAGGTAGTACTCCATGTACGCTCCCCTCTCAAGTGCCCATTTGACTTTTAGTGTGAGTGTGTGTGTTTGTGGTGAAATCTCTCCTTCATGCCTGTTAGCCATTTTTACCCTTGTCCCCCCAGATTTATCCAACCACCTATTCAAGATCTTCTCATGCTAGTTTTGCTCACAGAGCCATTATTTGCTAGTTTGTATTGGTGTGCTTTGGAAATACTATATGTGTACTGTATTGGAAAAAGTATTCAGTGAAAGTCAGCATAAACTGTAGACCTCTTTGATCTGCTCCTGGGTAAAAATACATCTCTGTAGTTTTCCTGATGGCAGTATGGAAATAATATGCCCTGCCTTCTTCAAGCATTGTTTTCAGCTTCTCAGTTTAATCCACTGACCTAGAAGTTCTTCGTAGTCTTCCTTCCAAATACTAACTGGGTCCAATCCCGCTGAGTTTTGAATATCGTTCAAGGTCAGCTAATTGGTGTGAAGATACGATGCCTGGAAAAGCCAAGGTGGAGTTAATTCAAATGGCATACAGTAACATGATTTGACACACAAGCATGAGAGTTTGCCTACTTCTCCTAATCTAGGTTTCCATGCTTTGCTCTTTAAATTAAAAGTAGGAGCTGTATATATTTACTATGGCAACATGTTTACTTAGTTGTTGGACAAAATCAGCATGCTCCTCTCTTTGTTTAGTAACCTGCATAAATGTTACTGCTTTAACTTTGAAAATAAGGCATCAGGGGGGTAAGAAGAGTGTCAAGAAAGAAGCCCACATAACGTGAGAATCTTCAAAGCATGGATGTCGTGTTCAAGTTCTCACCAAGTTGGAAAGCTAATACATCCACCTTTCTCTCCAGGAAGAGATCATTTGGAGAATCTGCTTATTTATGTCTAGCCTGAAGCTGGCAGGGGATAATGGGAGCTGAACTCCAAGACATCTGGAGGGGTTCAAGTTAGGAAAAGCTGAATAGAATAGAATAGAATAGAATTCTATATTGGCCAAGTGTAATTGTACACACAAGGAATTTGTCTTTGGTACATATGCTCTCAAAAATAGAATGTACAAAGCAAGTTGTTTGTTTGTTTGTTTGTTTGTTTGTTTGTTTGATTTGTATGCCACCCCACTCCGTAGACTCGGGGCGGCTAACAACAGTAGTAAACAGCATATAACAAATCTAATGTTTAAAATAATTTAAAACCAAGCATACACATAAACAACATACATGAATTGTATAGGCCCGGGGGAGATGTCTCAATTCCCCCATGCCTGACGGCAGAGGTGGGTTTTAAGGAGTTTACAAAAGGCAAGGAGGGTGGGGGCAATTCTAATCTCAGGGGGGAGCTGGTTCCAGAGGGTCGGGGCTGCCACAGAGAAGGCTCTTCCCCTGGGACCTGCCAGATGACATTGTTTAAGTGATGCTCTCCGAAGGACTATAGTATTTCTTTGCTAATTCCTTGCCAGTGTTTTCCTTCGCTGTACAAACCCACATTGTCTTTGCTTTTTTTTTTTTAAGTTGAATTTATTTCGTTGTGAGTCTCTATTAGATGTTGCTCATGGGAAAGCCATCTGGGTCACCCCACTGTGCTGTGGTGTAACCAGTGAAGGCATTTTCAACAATAAACAAGGTATTGTGTGTTTTAGCAGAAATCCTGACGATGAGAAAGCTCTGGGCTTGGAATTGTTTCAGTGTTTGCTTTGGGCCGTTTTGGGACAGTGGCACTGAGGAGTGGGGGTAGGGGAGAAGACCAATTTTTTTAGGCTTTGAATATGCCAGGAGATTAGCAAGGCAGCAGTAGATCTGCTGTAACCCTGGGCAAGAAGACAGTGTTAGAAATGAGTGTGGGAGATCATACCAAATGTTGCTGTATTTGAACATGCATGAGATGGCTTGTGCTTGCATAACTGGACACAAACATGATTCACACCCTTCTCTTTTCAGGAGAGGGATAAATATTCTCGGTATGTAGACTTATGAATTGAGAGTCATAAAGAGATAAGGTTTGGAAAGGAGCTTCAAAGTCACCCAGTATCCTCGGGATCAACAAAGGTATGGCAAAAATTGAGCTTGATTCCTATTCACTTCATAGATTTTCCTGTGGTTGTTTCTTTGTCACTAGTGATATGGACAGTGATGGCGAACCTTTTTTTTCTCGGGTGCCGAAAGAGCATGCACGCGTGCTATCACACATGCACGAATGCCCACACCCATAATCCAATGCCTGGGGAGGGCAAAAACAGCTTCTGCTGCCCCCCAGAGGCCCTCTAGAGGCTGGAAACGACCTGTTTCCCAACTTCTAGTGGGCCCAGTAGGCTCATGATTCTCCCTTCCCAGACTTCAAAGGCTTCCCTGGAGCCAGGGAGGGTAAAAACACCCTCCCCCATTACCCTGGTGGCTCTCTGGAAGCTAAAAATGCCCCCCCCAAAGCCTCTGTGAGAGCCAAAAATCAGCTGGCTGGCACAGACATGCACGCTGGAGCTGCACTAGAGCAACGGCTCGTGTGCCAACAGATAGGCCTTCGAGTGCCACCTGATATGGCTATTGCTTTTTTAGTTTGAGGCTTCCCTCCCCTGAGGTTTTGCATTCATATACTCACTAGGTCCAATGCTGCTCACCTTCCACTAGAAGACACGGGCAACAAGGTATTGTCATTTGTCGAGGCAGAACCTACAGTGCAGGATGCAAATTAGAAGATTAGTAAACAGGATCTCTTTAGCCTTTTGTGCGTGCCTTTGAGACAGCCTTCCTGTGGTTTCATCGTCCAGGGACATTCTGCCTCCTGTACTTTTCTCCTCCCAGCCCATTTCTCGCACACACTTTGTTTATTAAGCAAGGCTACACGTTTCCCATCTATCAGGTCCCTCAATGCAGTATTTCCAGAAAGCTTACGGCAGCAGAAATCTCGTATGACAAACAGAGCAGAAGAACTATCTGTGCTCAAGTTGCAGTAGAAAATTGTTATGTCAATTTAATACCAGAAGGGGTGGGTGGCAATCTTGAAGGCCATCATTGGAAAGCTTCAGGAGCAGAAAGTCTGGATAATCAACATCCCATCCCCACAGAAACTTTTTTCTATAATAAGAGCATATTGGGCAACTCTGAAGATGTTTGACCAATAATAACCACAAGTGTAGAAAGGCATCTGCTATCTAAATCACATGAAGATGCTGTGCAATCTTGCAGGGTGCAAGCCCATGTGCTTCACAAAGAGTCTGCCAAAAATGCCAACAAACCAACAAAACGAACGATTATGGTAGAAGGAGGGAAACTGGTATCAGAACCTCAAATTAGTCTATGGGACCCCTTTTTCCATTGCATTTCAAGTGGTAGAACTAGCTTCAAATATTCAGAGCAGGTGATGTGCTTCTTCATCAGTCCTCTACTACTGTCCTCCAGAGTCTACCTTTTGTCATGACTTCTAGGTACATCATAATTTTGATCAAGTGTGGCCCAGGAGTCAGTTCTGACGCATGAAGTGCTTAGATACGGCCCATGGGGCTGCGCTGGAAATTGCAAAGGACTGGCCCACAGTGCCTCTGCCAGTGAAAATGGAGCTCAGGCAGATCTACTGAGCTCTATTTTTGCTGGCAGGGGGTTGCAGAAAGTTGCCGCAGCTGAAAAACGAGCTTGGGAACCCGTTTCTCTGGCAGAACGTTTAGGCCACCACAGGTGTCCCCAACGAGTGACATCGAACTGGCCATGCCAAACCCGGCTTCTAGAGATCAGACACAACCCTGATGCAGCCCCCAATGAAATTGAGTTTGACACCCCTGGTTTAGATAGAACCCATCTTGCTTTATTTGTCTAAAACTGCTGGTGTAACTACAGTGATCCCTCGAGTTTCGCGTCCTCGAGCATCGCGAAAGGGCTATATCGCGAGTTTTCAACCCGGAAGTAAACTCCACCATCTGCGCATGCGTGCCCTTCCACGCATGCGTAGATGGTGGAGTTTCCCCGCCGGGCAGAGGCTTCCCTGGGTCTTCCCCCTCTTGCCCCGGTAAGACCCCAGCGGCGGCGCGAGCAACGGCGTGGGCAGGCGGGCGGCACGCGCGCGGGAAACCCCAGCTCCGCTTCCCAGATGGGAAGCAGAGCCGGCAACAGCGTGGGCGGGCGGGCAGCGCGCGCGAGCTTGGGGACACCCCACCTCCGCTTCCCAGCTGGGAAGCGGAGCTAGGGTGTCCCCACCACGCGCGCGTTGCTGGGGCCGCTTCCCAGCTGGGAAGCGGAGCTGGCAACAGCGTGGGCGGGCGGGCGGCGCGCGCGAGCTTGGGGACACCCCACCTCCGCTTCCCAGCTGGGAAGCGGAGCTAGGGTGTCCCCACCGCGTGCGCGTTGCTGGGGAAAGCGCGCGCGCTTGGGGACACCCCACCTCCGCTTCCCAGCTGGGAAGCGGAGCTAGGGTGTCCCCACCGCGCGCGCATTGCTGGGGAAAGCGCGCGCGCTTGGGGACATCCCACCTCCGCTTCCCAGCTGGGAAGCGGAGCTAGGGTGTCCCCACGCGCGCGCGCGTTGCTGGGGAGGGCGCGCGCGCTTGGGGACACCCCACCTCCGCTTCCCAGCTGGGAAGCGGAGCTAGGGTGTCCCCAAGCGCGCGCGCACCCCAGGCGCGAGCAACGGGGTGGGCGGGCGAAGGGCGGGCGGCAGTGGAAGTAAAAACACCATCTGCGCATGCACAGATGGTGTTTTTACTTCCGCACCGCTACTTCGCTAAAAATCGGTCATCGCGTGGGGTCCTGGAACGGAACCCTCGCGATGATCGAGGGATCGCTGTATATCATTTTATTGATGGAAACTACTCACTATTTCCATCAGCACCACTATCCTTTAGCAGAAACGTTTTTTGGTTTAGTGCTTGCTTCTGGACCAACAGACTACCCCGCTCCCCCCCCCCCCCCCAAAAAAAGAGGAATGGTATGAAGAAGTCACCATTGTCATGGAAGTGAATTGGAAAATTATGGGAGGTGGTAAACCAATTCAGCCTCCAAATCTCATCATTGCTGACAACATCCAAGGATGACATCACTTGCTTTCTAAAATGCTATTAAAATATACACTTGGTCATGTTTGGCTAATCAAGTAATATTGACATGGTGTATCTTTTTTTCTGATTCTTATTATTTTTATTATTTATTAGATTTGTAGGCCGCCCCTCTCCGCAGACTCTGCTCAATTTTTGACAATAGGACTCAGATATTCTTCACATTTACTTGCTTTTGGAATGTTATCAGGAATGAATGTTCTTAATGGAACAAAGACACTTGTTTTGCTCAAGGTCAGCTAATTGATAGGCAGGAAACACTAAATCCTCAATCTACAAAGAAGCGTCTTTACTCAAAAAGAGTTATTTTTTTTAAAGTTAATAAGTCAGGAACTAACGTAAGAACATTCAATTGAAACCACCAATATTTGGAATATGTAGAAACATAGAAACATAGAAGACTGACAGCAGAAAAAGACCTCATGATCCATCTAGTCTTCCCTTATACTATTTTTTGTATTTTATCTTGGGATGGATATATGTTTATCCCAGGCATGTTTAAATTCAGTTACTGTGGATTTACCAACCACGTCTGCTGGAAGTTTGTTCCAAGAATCTACTACTCTTTCAGTAAAATAATATTTTCTCATGTTGCTTTTGATCTTTCCCCCAAATAACTTCAGATTGTGTCCCCTTGTTCTTGTGTTCACTTTCCTATTAAAAACACTTCCCTCCTGAACCTTATTTAACCATTTGACTTATTTAAATGTTTCGATCATGTCCCCCCTGATCGAGGGCAATGTAGGGCAATGCACGTCTCCCTTGAGTTTCTATCTGGAATCCGAATTAGTTTTAATGTTTTGAATTTGATTTAAGTGTTAAAAACATCTGAAAATAAAGGCCCATCTCTCCTGGAGCATCACTAGTCCCATCTAGTTGTGCAGTGTTTCTTTTGCCATAATCCTTGCCCAAGAGCCAAGCCTGCACAATCCATTGAAAATATAATAAATCCCCTCTGACATTTTTACAGAAACATTTTATCTCTGTTAGAAATAATATTGTTAGGTCAAATAAACCCTTGGTCTTGTTCAGCAGGGCTCACGATTATGGGAAAAAAATACATAGAACATGTTAAATAAATAATTCTATGAATATTTCCAGATGGCCAATTTTATTGATTTTTTTTCCTCCTGTAGATAAAGTTCATGAAATATACATCGTGTTTATATTGTACACAATCATAAAAGATGTGAAACTCCCTCCCTCCCTCCTATTTTGTGTGTGTTTGTGAGGGTGAACTTCATTTTGTTACATTAAGTATTATTCTTCCTGTTGCTTAGGGCCTCAAAAACATAGCAATTGGCCTTGGAGTCTCTGAGAAGGCCCACTTATTGCTAGTGAATCCTTTTTAAAAGAACAAAAAAGGGGGAAAACTTCAGAAGGACGAAATAAATACAATTTTAAGCGAAAGATTTTAGCAATTCACATCATCCTTGAGGATTGCAATCGTGCTGTTAAGCCTGAGAGCATACAGTACTGTGATTACAGACTGATGCAGTGCTGGATTATTATTTTTTTAAATAATGCTTGATTTTCAGAAGCAAAATTGCTATTTTAGTGAAGAGCAATTGCCCACCGCCCAACCAAAAAATATAGTAAGTGGTTTCTCAAGATATTTTCTTTTCCTCACCAAGAAAATAAGAGCCATGATGGATTGCCTCACAAATCAGTCTGGAAGAGCTTTTGAAGTCACTGCTGTTCTGTAATTTTGAACTGAAGGAGACCAATATCCTATCCACACATCCCCTTAGTCCTGCCCCCCCCCCAAAAAAAATCTGGATGAATGGTTTTGTGAAAGAGATTTTCCTGTGTTACTCTAGACCAGAATGACTGAATGGAACTAATCTGGGGCTTCCAATCTTGGCAACTTTAAGACTTGTCCGAGGTTGGAGATCCCTTGAACTAATTTCAGTTGTTGCTCAGATTGGTGTGTATTCACCAATGCTCAGATTGGTGTGTATTGACAGAGAGGGGTGGAATTCAAAGTTTTGGTTATGATCTATAAAGCCCTACATGGCTTAGGACCAGATTACTTACAGGACCGCCTTCTACCTCATGTATCCCAACGGCTGGTTAGGTCCCACAAAATTGGCCTTCTTCAGGTCCTGTCAGATAGACAATGCCGCTTGGCAGGGCCTAGGGGAAGAGCCTTCTCTGTGGTGGCCCCAGCCCTCTGGAATCAACTCCCTCCAGGGATTCGTACTGCCTCCACCCTCCTGGCCTTCTGCAAGGCTTTAAAAAGTCACATTTTCGAGCAGGCGTCGGGCCGTTGAGTTTTGCACCTAGCTCTGACTATCGACTAGAATGTACAGTATATGAGATGAATGTGAATGATTGTTGTTAATGTATCAGAGTTTTAGATCTAATTTTAAATTTAGATTTTGTATATATTGTATTATTGTATTGTATTTGTTGTCCCCTGAGTCTGTGGAGAAGGGCGGCATATCAACCAACCAACCAACCAACCAACCAGCCCGCCCGCCAGCCAGCCAGCCAGCCAGCCAGCCAGCCAGCCAGCCAGCCAATCAATAAATCAATCAATCAATCAATCAGATAAATCGATAAATCGATAAATAAATACTGCAGGAAAAGGCTTCATATTATAAATTGAGGCCCATATCATCGAGTGCATGAGTTTCCATTCTATCAAAACAAAATGCTGTGAATTGTTATGCATCTCTTTTTTGGGGGGGGATCTTAGATCTGACCATGAGGCTGGCCTGGAAATATCAAAGGACTGGGCTGTGGTGCCTCTGCCAGCCAAAATGGGCCATAGGGAGGGCATGCATGCTCCCCACGGCCCATTTTCGGCTGGCAAACTGCTGCAGGACTCTGTGGAAGCCAAAAATTGGCTTCATGGGGGCCATGTGGGGCTTCCATGCAGCCAGTTTTTGGTTGGCAGAGTGCTGCAGGAGGACTGGCCTGGCCTGGATTACAGTTATGTGATCTCAAGTAGGTACCTGATCTGTATAGAAAACAAGCAACATCCTATGTTAATATTGTTAGCACTATGTACAAAACATGTATGGAATGCTCAGGGAGGGGTAGCACCTTTGGTGTAGGAGCATGTCGTGTCCTTTTACAGCAGCTCATTTAGAGCATCTTTTAAGGCAGCTCGTTCACCTTTGGTTCTCACCTGTGGCTCCTAGTAGCTGTAGCATGTGCAGTGACCCCATCCCAGGCAACAGCTTTGACAGGCTGGCCAAACCAGGCTGAGAGTAGCCAATGGGTCATAGACCTTCAGTGAGATAGGGACTTGTCTATCCCAAGCATGTGAAGACAGATTCCAGTGGACTGACCAGATGAAACGTAGTAGAATAGGTCAATGTTCATGAAGATGGTCTCTGCAAGCGATGTGGTGCACTAAGAGCATGGCAAGACATGAAAGATGCCCTGGTCAACCATGAAGAGAAGGGAAACTCTGACTGCAAACCTCCATTGCCTTGTGGCTATATCCATCATTGGAACAGGTTTCAGTAATAAACCTTGAGGTAGAATCCGGAGCTGGAGTCCTGGAAGCAGTTTGTGACTGTGTTCAGCCACATTCTGATAACTCCTGTGATGTAGCTGGAACCAATCGTATTGGCCTTTGCCATTCCATTGGAATGTTTCAGAGATGTGGAGGGGGCGGGAGAATCTGCTACTTGGATAACAGTCTATCATCCATACCAGTGTTTCTCAACCTTGGCAACTTGAAGATATCTGGACTTTAACTCCCAGAATTCCCCAGCCAGCATTTGCTGGCTGGGGAATTCTGGGAGTTGAAGTCCAAATATCTTCAAGTTGCCAAGGTTGGGAAACACTGATCCATACTAACCTACCCAGGCTTCATGCTCTGGAGAATCATGGTCTTTTGAGACTGAAGGATGCCAATGCAATGTATAGGATTGCAATATATAAACAAGCTAATTATTTATTTGTTTGTTTGTTTGTTTATTTGTTTATTTATTTATTGGACTTATATGCTACCCCTCTCCATGGACTCTGGGCGGCTTACAACATTTCGATAAAAAAGATACAATACAGTGATACCTTGTCTTACGAACCCCTCATCATATGAACTTTTCAAGATACGAACTTGGGGTTTAAGATTTTTTGCCTCTTCTTCCGAACTATTTTCACCTTATGAACCCACTGCCGCCGCTGGCCATTCTCCAATCCTCATTGTTTTGTCTTACAAACTTTTCACCTTAGGAACCTCATCCAGGAACCAATTAAGTTCGTAAGACAAGGTATCACTATATATAAAATATTTTTAAGCCAATTAATAGAATAGTTAATTTAAAAAATATCTTAAAACTAATCATTTAAAAATCATTTTAAAAAACCAAAAAATCACATACATACTGTCACTGTAACAATGTTTATATGTATTGAAGTACTATAGCTTTTAGAGGTAGTGTTGCAAATTGCCATAAGAGGTAGCCAGAAAGCATAATTGCAGCTTGGTAGCCCAGCTGGTGGTGTAGAGGGGAACTGGGCTGTGCAAGCAGCGGGCTGATGCACACGCACATGCAGTTAGAATGTAAGTTGAGCTGTGTGCACATGTGCATGCACTCTAGCCCATCACCCATGCAAGTAATCATGCTGGTCATAGCCCGTTTGTGAAAAGGGCTGGACTCCTGGTTTAGACTATTCCCTTCAGTTGCATGGCTCAATCATATTGATATTCTCCAGTCTGGCAATTATATTATTAAGGGGAAATTCATCATGAACTTTGAATATAATTCAAATATAATTGTTTTTATTTGATATTTTATATGTATTTATATTAATAGTAATAACAGTTTCTTGATAAAATCATGAGAAAGTTTTACACTATTTTGTTGTAGTGTTTATAAATAGAGAGATACTCTGCACATATTCCATAGAGTTTTTGTTCCCTAATAATTTTGAGCTTACGATTTTTTTCTGAACATTAAAATATTATTGCTGATCCTGACTTTTTCTGGAATATTGGCCTTAGCTTAGCTAAACATAGTTTTGAATCAATTTTCAGTTGGTGCTGTTCGTTCTTAGAATTATTTTAGACATAAATAATATAATCTTTTTCAGTTTTCATGGTTTGGGTTTCTCTTGGATGGTGCCTCCATTTTCATCTCCAGGGACTGTAGTCAATCACCCTTCTTCAAATATGAGATTTTCCAGTCCCTGGTTCATTGCTATTTGCCAGCTTTGAAAGCATGAAAAAAATGCTCCTTGATTAGGATATTTTAGGTCTTAATGAAGATCTGTGATGTTGGGCTCTGAGTGCTGGTTCAGCTGAATGCTTTCATCTAGTGCAGTGATGGCAAACCTTCTTTAGGTTGGGTGTCAAAAGGGTGTGCGCATGGTTGATAGTGCGTGTGCCCACACTCATAATACAATGCATACAGGCCTCACTGTAGCCTCCAGACTGCCTATACCCATTAGGCTGTTTTTTGTTCTCCCTAGGCTTCAGGGAAGCCTCATGAACCTTGGCGATGGCAAAAAATGGGCCACAAAAGTTCGAACAGCTGAAAAGAAGACTGAAAATCAGCTAGTGAACGGGAGCTGACATAGGGCAACGCCTTGCGTGCCCTCAAATATGGCTCCGTATGCCACCTGTGGCACATGTTCCGTAGGTTCACCATCACTGATTTAGTATCTGAAAGTATATTGGAATGTTGAGTGGTTGAGTTGCTTTGGGCTGTCCAGAGTAAGCTTTCTTGGGCCTATAGTCTGTCTGTTACAAAAATTATTGTGGACAATTTCAAGTTTAGTTTGCACCTGGTATACTCCCAGTCAATTCTAGATTACAGCAAGTGTACATGTCATTTATTTCAGCTCGGGTAAAAGTACATAAACTGGGGGGGAAAAGAGAGGGGAAATAGGCAAAAGCAAGGAGAGAGGGAGAGGGAGAGAGAGAGAGAGGGAGAAAGAGAGAGAGATACAGTAAACATGAATTTGTATTGCCAGTAGTGTTGGGCGAACCCTACGATAGTTGGGTTCGGGTTCGGCACCTGAACCTTTAAAAAAGTTCGGGTTCGGCACCCGAGACTAAACCCGAACTTTTGCCGAACTTTCAAATTCGGCGCTCGGGAAAGCGCCAGGAAGCACCGCCGCCCAGCAGTCACCTTTCAGAACAGTCAGGGCGCTTCCCAGCACTCTCCTGAACCCGAACCCAAACCCAAACTTTTGCCGAACTTCCAGGTTTGGCGTTTGGGAGACCGCCAAGAGGCGCCCAGGCTGTTTCTGAAGGTGACAGCTGGGCGGCGGCGCTTCCCAGAACAGCTGGGGAGCTGTCGGCCAGTCGGGAGGCAAAAAAGGAGGTGCGGAATCCCATGAGGGGATTCCAGGGGCAGAGCTTTGACATCACTGAGACGTCCTTCCTGGAGTCCCCGTTTCAGCTGGCCAGGAAGGACGTCTCAGTGACGTCAAAGCTCCATCCCTGGAATCTCCTTGTGGGATTCCCCACCTCCTTTTTTGCCTCCTGACTGGCCGACAGCTCCCCGGCTGTTCTGGGAAGCGCCACCGCCCAGCTGTCACCTTCAGAAACAGCTGGGGCGCTTCTCGGCAGTCTCCCAAATGCCGAACTCGGAAGTTTGGCAAAAGTTTGGGTTCAGGAGAGCACCGGGGTTGTGCCCCGGCTGTTTCGGAAGGTGACAGCTGGGTGGCGGCGCTTCCTAGCACTCTCCGAACCCGAACTTTTGCCGAACTTTTTGCAAAAATTCGGGTTCGGTATACCGAACGGCACAAAGTTTGGTACAAACCCGAACTTTGCAGGTCCGGTTCGCCCAACATTAATTGCCAGCTCTGTGCCCATTTCTTTTCATCTTTGCAATCTAGTCATCAACATATATACCATGTGTTTTTAGTAATGTATATCTTAACACGTTTTATCTTCTTTTTCAGGTTTTTCCATCATGTTTGGAAAGAAAAAGAAAAAGATTGAAATTTCTGGCCCTTCCAATTTTGAACACAGGGTACACACTGGATTTGATCACAGAGAACAAAAATTCACCGGACTACCTCAACAATGGCATAGTTTGCTGGCAGACACAGCAAATAGGCCAAAGCCTATGGTGGATCCTTCATGCATTACGCCCATTCAGCTTGCGCCTATGAAGGTACCATACCAGGTTCCCCCCCCCCTTCATTTTCTTTTCTTTGTGATAACTCTATTAGATATTTTCTTAAAAACCTAGAAAGGTTAAAAGCTAACAGAAATCAATAATGAAGGTTGAAAATGAAAAAGGAAAGGAAAGGGAAGGAAGGAAAAGGAAGGAAGAGAAAGCAATAGTTCAGAAAGAAAAGAAAGAAAAAGGAAATATAAAGAAGTGACTTCCGATTTTCTTTCACAGATAGGTATAGGTATAAATTTAAATTGACCTGTTACTCTAACGTTAGGAAATAATATTCATTTTCTCTGTTATCTACTACTATTTAAAACATCAAACTCATATGTCATTAAATATATGTCATGTGTTTCTGTTTCATGCAAAAAAAGTTTCCAGTCAGGATTACAAATAATTTTATCTTTTCACTGTCAAATCTCTTCAAGTTTCATTGTCTTCACCATTCCCTTCTTCCATTGTGGGTCACATCAACTCTTTCACCACTGTGCGTGTAAAAGTCTCACTGCTGTTATATAAAAACAAAGTTCCATGGTTGTTTTCCAACCTTTTGTCTATCAGTCCCAAAAGAAACATCTCTGGGTTCAGTTGTATGTTAATCTTTAAAATCTGAATTAATGTGTGTTTGAATCCATTTTTTACATGTCCAGCAAGCACGATAAAAAGTTCCCTTATTCATATTCCCAACTTATATTCAAAGTGCCTTTATATATTATAGTCAATTTTTCCAGTGACAAATACAACAATGTGACATCATTTTATAAAAGCTCTCTTTAAAGTTGTAAATATAATGTGAATTTCAATTCTTTTAGCCCCATATTCCCCCATTGTTTCCTTTGCATATTATAATATTATAACCTAGTTTTAGCTCATTTTATCAAATATTCTTTCACTTTTTCTATGACAAATTTTAATAAATAGTGTATATGTTTTAATAATAATATGTTCATCATTTGCGCCTAGTTCTGCTTCAAATTCAGCCTTTTTAACTTCATTCCATATCTTACTTATTTTGAAACAACATACAATTCATATCATTCATGTTTGTCAAATTAACACCCAAATATCTTACTCTTCTCTCAATCTTGACACCCATTCTATTTATTTCTTCTGCTTGATCTAATACCTTTATATTTTTATTAGCTTTTAATAAACAGAAGTTATGTCTTCTGTTTATTAATCTTAAAAATCAGCTAATACACTTTTCTTAATTTTCTTTTATGTCAAAATTTTTACTGATTACACAGGTCACCTCTCTTTCCTCTTCTATGAGTGAAATGTAAAGTAATATTCAAAAACGTGCACCTCTGTTAAATACAAAAATGTGTAATACGTTAGAGGTATGAGCTTTTATGCAGACTCTTGATCACTCTCCTATAATTGTCACAACTATTAATATTACTTGCCCTGCATCACATAAATCCCTAGGCAGGCTAGATTGAAATTTGGGGTGGGCAACAGAAAATAGATAAAATATTATAAGCCTGTGTTTGGTCATCTGGTTGCAAATCATATTGAGGTTACTGTGTCTTACCTCTGAACAGACATCTATATACATTAATGTTGTTCAGGGATCCCACTGAAGGAAAATGAGAGACAACATCCACATTTGATACTACATCTTAGGACTGATAACATGGGGTTCCTTGCTTGACTTCAAGGGTACTGTGCTTTATTTATTGGTTAAATAAAGCAATTTTATTTTAGAGTTTAAAAAATGCTGGATTTCCATAAAGCTGAATAGAAATGGAATTTCCTCCCTCCCTCCCTTTTTCTTTCTTTCTTTTTTGCCATCTAATAATTTGATTACAAGTGCAAAAAAGTATAAAGAAAAAGAAAGGAAAACAAAAAAAAATACACGAAGAATGATTTATTCCGAGAATATAGGGAACACTTACTGTACGTTCAACACTTAGTCCATTTATATTGTTAAATTTTATCAAATCCATATGTCAAAATCTGAATTTTCTCCATCTCCTGCAAAAAGTTTAGAAAGAGTTCCCAGGGAAGATGAGTCGGTGAATTGCTTTTGTGATTTTTCTCTCACAATTTAGCCATCGTTACCAGTCATCTTTATTAACCATTCCTCTATTGCAAGTGTTGTAGGATTTTCTGAAAACATGCCTGGAGTCTGCATGCGCAGACCCATTGATATTCTTAGAAAATAAGAAAGGGTAATTGGTTTCGTACCATCATTTTGTAATTGTGGCTATTTGTCCAGGACAAAACAATTATGTAAGATGGGAGTGTCCACAACCACCCTGGAGGCTAAACCTCACCATTTTCCCACATAGTTGATTATATTTTGTAACTGTTCAGGTTCTTTGTGACTGCTATTTGTGACTGTGAAAGCCTCAGCCAGGCTTTCCCTAGGTAGCAGCCATTCTATAAGTGTCAACAATTTGCTCTCAAAATGGCATACAGTGAACCCTCGTTTTTCGCAGGGGATGCGTTCGAAGACCACCCATGAAAAATGAATTTCCGTGAAGTAGAGGAAAGATATTTTTTGATGTATTTAACGAGTATTTGGACTTTTAAAACCCACCCTTTGCATTAAACAGTCATTCTATAATGTTTCTCAGCTGGAACTACATGTGATATCGTATCAGTTTCTTTAACAGAGTACAGTAGTAATGTAGAAGAATTTTATGGATTTTAAATGGATTTAAATTTTTTAATGGATTTAATGGATTTAAGCCCCCTGAAATAGCGAGGGACTACTGTATTCCCCTTTTGACTCAAAAATATTGGGGATTTGCAATTGAGTTCATCCAAATCCGTATTCTAATATTCACCCCGTTCTTTAGAACTGTTAGTAAAGCGGTGATGATGTCACGGAGCTGGGTCTGTTGATGCTTGTCTGTGGATGCAGCCATCTTGGATTTTGCTTCTGTGCATGCGCAGAAGCTATTTTTTGATTGCTGCGGGGCGTGTGCATGCACAAAGCGGGGGTGCCTGCCTGGCCCGACCCTGAGTGAAAAGGCAGCAAAACGATCCAGAATCCACCCCTGAACATCTTATTATTTCCAGATTGAACTGCCAAACTTCTTCCTCCTTTATTGATGTTCTTTTTTTGACCCCTGATTTTGATTCAGTAAGTGAAAGTTTAAAATACTTATTTTTATGTAACACATTAACATACAATAAGTCTTAACATTGTATTGCCCCCGAGACACAAAATGAAAATGTATTTTTCTGTGCATTGATTATATTGTTTCTGCTAGTATCCTGTCTAAAAAGTCTGTCCTGGGAGTCCCATAAATTATATTTATCTGGGATTTTAAAAGGAAAACAACACTGTTCATCACTGGTATTTTGCCTCTTATTCAGTGAGAAATCCAGCAGATATAATTAGGTTCCCTGGCTTAACTAGGAGATTTTGCTTGTAAAACAGGCCTTAACTCCTGAAAAGATGTGCTTTTTGGGTGGAAAAAAAGCATTTGAAAATACATAATAGTATTAACTGTTTTTTAAGATGGCAACCAGGGAGAAATTAGTGATACCAAACAAGCAAGCAAATAGGTTTGCAAGAGAAGGAGTAAGTAACTAATTACATTCCAGCTGTTGTTGGATTATGAACACTTCTTACAGTGATCAGTTTTGCTAAGGATCCTAAGCAAATGTAAAACACAAATACTCCCAGTTTTGCTTACATCTGGGTTAGAGAGTTGTTGCATTAAAATACAGAAATAAAATATTTTGTTTCTTAGTCTGGTTCTTGGAATGCCAACATATTTACTGTCCTGATTGGCATCCAGTTCTCAGGATTTATCAAAGAAGCCATTTTGAGCATTATCTGTGTGTGGAAGGGTGGTTGGGGGAATCAATATCTTAATCAGAATTCTTTGTAAAGCAAAAGCGCTACCATTGAGCCATAGACTTTTTATTATGATATATTACTCATTGCTTATTTTTCTCCAGGAGTTTCTCCAGGTTTTGCATATGTCACAAATGCAGCACGTGCAATTTTAATTTTGTTCTTTGAACCTAAAGTAATTATTTCTTGTTAGCAGCTAGTCCTCAACTCACAACTGGTGGGGGGAAAGGTCCATTGTGGACAATGTGTTTGCTTAACAAGTGCAGCATTAGCTTAACAACTGGCACAAAAAACTGATAAAATTGGGTCAGCCACATGACAAACCACTTAACAATTGACACAATTTACAGCTGTAATTCCAGGCTCATTTAGGGTCATAAATCAAGGACTACATGTGCTTTTGCAGAGCTTATTTTGCTTGGTTAGGGTTTTTAGGAGCAACTCCATATAATAGTACAAAAAAAAATAAACATACTAAGAAATGAGAAATAATAACTGTCAAGCAGAAAATAATTGGTTGTCCCAAATATTAGGCAAAATAGTCTTTGTAAATTTGGATAATTAAACATAAGGCACAAGAGAGAGAGAGAGAGAGAGAGAGAGAGAGAGAGAGAGAGAGAGAGAGAGAGAGAGAGAGAGAGAGAGAGAGAGAGAGAGAGAGAGAGAGAGAGAGAGAATGAAATGTATTTTAAGCATCTCTGTGTCTACAGCTACTTTCTAAGAAAAAAATTGAATTACAAACTCCAGGACTGAGCCATTTATCTTTCAGATATACTCTAAATTAGAATGAGCAAGTTTGCAAAAATAAATGATGTATGCTGTATCCTGACACGGACCACTACATATGAGAGATGCAAACTTGGCAGCAAATATTTGGGATTAATCTATTCCCCTCTTGAGTGTAGACGCTGGTAACATATTACTTTGAATAATTAAGTCACAAAAAGCTGAGTCTGATTAGTATTACATTAGCATATGATGAACCTTTAAGAAATGGCATGTGTCCTAACTTCTTCCAGACCTCATTGCCAAGCAATCCAGATTAATTGGTAATATTGATTTCCTCCTCCCCCCCTCTAAAAAAATCCCCAATATCCATTATGAATGTTTATAATTTGGGCTTCATTAGGATAGTAAATGAAAATAGAAAGTATATCAGATATAGAAGTCTGCCTGAAGAATACAGTAAGACTCTGGCAAAGAATACAGTCTGCAGTTTGTAGCTACTATATGTTATCTGGGATTAAGTTTTTGTAGTTTCCAGGTTCCTCAACATCTTGTTGTAGGTGAAAAGAAGTCTCATTTGCTCTCAAGATTATTCTAGGATGATCTTTAGGAACCCTTATTTTTTCATAACATGATAAATTACTAGATTCTCTCCCCCCCCCCTTTAGACTACATTCTGATAGACCTAAACTTTGTCTGTTTTAATCCTTAAAATTAAATGGTTTAATCTGTTTTATATTTCAGAGAATAGGGCCTGGAGCAGAACATTTTATTAGTGTATATCCCCAACCTTCTGGCATGATAACTACAAAGGGAATTTTGAGAGTGTGTTATTGGCATACTAATAAATTGACTGTTGAAGTAGGTGTGGCCAGTAACAAATAGAGATTTTCCAAAAGGCACACTGATGAGATTCACTCCCACCACTTTCATTCAATCATTCATTCATTCATTCATTCATTCATTCATTCATTCATTCATTCATTCATTCATTCATTATTTAGATTTGTATGCCACCCCTCTCCGCAGACTTCTTCTATTATTCCAGGATGTTATCTATCATAAGGCCAACATGATAAACAACATCTTGGAATAATAAAAGAAGTGATGGGAGAAAGCTCACCAGTCTGCTTTCTGGAAATTCTCTATTTGTTACTTGCCGCACCTGTTGACAGAATTTAACAGAATAGCAGAGTTGGAAGGGACCTTGGAGATCTTCTAGTCCAACCCCCTGCTTAGGCAGGAAACCCTACACCACTTCAGAAAAAATGGTTATCCAACATCTTCTTAAAAACTTCCAGTGTTGGAGCCTTCACAACTTCTAGAGGCAAGTTGTTCCAATGTTTAATTTTTCTGATCAGTTCAATAGAATAGAATATTCAATAGAATAGGATAACAGAGTTGGTTGGAAGGGACCTTGGAGATCTTCTAGTTCGACCCCCCTGCTTAGGCAAGAAAACCCTATACCATTTAAGACAAATGATACACTTTCTGGAGGCATGTTGTTCCATTGATTAGTTGTCCTAATTATCAGGAAATTTCTCTTTAGTTCTAAATTGCTTCTCTCCTTGCTTAATTTCCACCCATTGCTTCTTCTCCTAACCTCAGGTGCTTTGGAGAATAGCCTGACTCCCTCTTCTTTGTGGCAGGCCCTGAGATATCATGTCACCCCCTAGTGCATCTTTTGATTAAATTAGACATACCTAGTTCTTGTAGCTGTTCTTCATATGTTTTAGCCATATTTTTGTTGCTCTTCTCTGCACTCTTTCTAGAGCCTTTGTATCTTTGGTGATGACCAAAACTGAATGCAGTATCCCAAGAGTGACCTTATCAAGGCCTTATAAAGTGGTATTCAAGTACTCTTAATTCTATCCCTCTGTTAATGCAGTCTAGAACTGTGTTGGCTCTTTTGGCAGCTGCTGCACTCTGCTGGCTCATATTTAAATAGTTGTCCACTAGGACTCCAAGATCCCGCTCACAGTTACTACTATTGAGCAAGGTACCACTTACTTCAACAGTCAATTTATTAGAATGCCAATAACATGTTCTCAAAATTACATTGTATTTATAATGCTAGAAATTGAGATTCCCCCATCCCAGGCAATGCCCCCCACCCATTGTTACTACCTAAGGATGCTGTTGTCGTTTTTTCTGGGATCCCAAAGATCTACTGGGAACAAAATTTATGCTTGAAATTGCCTTTTTTTTTCTTTTCCACATCCTAATTCCCCCTCAATATTTATTTTGTAATAAGAGGAAACTCAAAGAAATTGGTGGGGCAAACAGGTGGTTGAAGCCCAAGGATCAATGAGTACCTGAACAACCATGGTTCATAGTTCAAGTTGGTTTGTTTAACCATTCAGTCGTACCTGGTTCTAGGCAGGTTAGGTTAGGTTAGGTTAGGTTTATTAGATTTATATGCCGCCCCTCTCCGCAAACTCGGGGCGGCTCACAACAATAATAAAAAACAGTACAGTACACAATACCAAATCCAATGCCCACCCATCTAGTTACAATTTAAAATTAATAATCTCATAAAAACAGTATATATAAAAAAAACAGGCACACAGTCAATCAATCAATCAACAAAACAATATGGGCAAGGGGGAGGTGTTTTAGTTCCCCCATGCCTGACGGCAAAGGTGGGTCTTAAGGAGTTTACGAAAGGCAGGGAGGGTGGGGGCAATCCTAATCTCAGGGGGGAGCTGGTTCCAGAGGGTCGGGGCCCCCACAGAGAAGGCTCTTCCCCTGGGTCCCGCCAAACGACATTGTTTAGTCGACGGGACCCGGAGAAGGCCAACTCTGTGGGACCTAACCGGTCGCTGGGATTCGTGCGGCAGGAGGTGGTCCCGAAGATATTCTGGTCCGGTGCCATGAAGGGCTTTATAGGTCATAACCAACACTTTGAATTGTGACCGGAAACTGATCGGCAGCCAATGCAGACTGCGGAGTGTTGGAGTGATATGGGCATACTTGGAGAAGCCCATAATTGCTCTCGCAGCTGCATTCTGCACGATCTGAAGTTTCCGAACACTTTTCAAAGGTAGCCCCATGTAGAGAGCGTTACAGTAGTCGAGCCTCGAGGTGATGAGGGCATGAGTGACTGTGAGCAATGACTCCCGGTCCAAATAGGGCCGCAACTGGCGCACCAGGCGAACCTGGGCAAACGCCCCCCTCGCCACAGCTGAAAGGTGTTTTTCTAATGTGAGCTGTGGATCGAGGAGGACGCCCAAGTTGCGGACCCTCTCTGAGGAGGTCAATAATTCCCCCCCCAGGGTAATGGACGGACAGATAGAATTGTCCTTGGGAGGCAAAACCCACAGCCACTCCGTCTTGTCTGGGTTGAGTTTGAGTTTGTTGACACCCATCCAGGCCCCAACAGCCTCCAGGCACCGGCACATCACTTCCACTGCTTCATTGACTGGACATGGGGTGGAGATGTACAACTGGGTATCATCGGCATATTGATGATACCTCACCCCATGCCCTTGGATGATCTCACCCAGCGGCAACTCTATAAAGTGCACAGCTTCCTTCATTTGCAGGATGTTCATCTTTGTATCAGCTTTGATGCTAACAAAGCCGGCAAGTCCTTTGCTTTACCTCTTCCTCTTGATCCATTAGCCAACCCTTCCTAGCATCATTGCCTTCTCCAATGAATCTGCTCACAAGACATGGCTGAAGTAAATCAGATATAGTCTTGTGATTTTGGCTTCTAATGATGTTTCTGGTTTTACACAATTCAGCATCTCTCTGTTGGTTGTCCTGGTGGTCCATGATATACACAGTCATTTACTCCAGCACCACAATTCAGAGGCATCAATTTAGCTAGATCAGAGCTCCAAGCAGTAAACTAATTGGCCAGAGACTTGGGGGTGTGGGCTAGGACTAGAGCCGGGTTGGCACATTGGTTAGAATGCAGCACTGCAGGCTACTTCAGCTAACTGCTAGCTATAGTTCAGCCGTTCAAATCTCACCACCGGCTCAAGGTTGATTCAGCCTTCCATCCTTCCGAGATGGGTAAAATGAGGATCCAGATTGTCAGGGTCAATATGCTGATTCTGTAAACCGCTTAGAGGGGGCTGTAAAAGCACTATGAAGCAGTATATAAGTCTTATTGCTGTTGCTAGAGATCTCTGTCTTCTTCTCCAACCAACTACATACATTACACATGCATATACATACATATATACATTATGCCTACCAAATGTTTCTTTCATAATGTAGAATAGAGGCCAGACCTGACATCCTTCTGCATTATTTTGCTGTTATGTACATAAAAGGGTTAAATCTGGCATAAAGAAAGGCCCCCATCTCTTTGGGACTCCCCATGCTGATTTCTCTGTATTATTTTCAGCTAGTCTGGAAAATTCTGTGACAAGAGATACACTGATAATCTGGATTGTTGATATTAACGCCTCTGTCCTTTTATCTCTTGCCTGTTGCTCATGTTTTTTCCTCTCCCTGTTTTTGCCTGCCTTTGTCCTGTTTTGCTGGTCAGCTGTTTTTGACCGCCTGCTGACAGTTGATAAATGAACACCAAGCTATAGTTTTTTGCTGGTTGTACTGGATGATGCCTGAACTTGCTCTAATCTGGATATGGGAATTGGTTACAACCTAAACTGGAAATTAACCACAGTAATTTTCCTACTGTCATTCAAGTTTCTTAGATTGCTGTGTTTCAGTTGGATTATTACATGCTGTTTTTATCACTGTTGTTAGCCACCCAGAGTCCACAGAGAGGGGCGGCATACAAATCCAATCAATCAATCAATCAATCAATCAATAATTGTTTCTCTTCTTTTTTGTTATGAGGAGGTCACCCAGGGTTTTTGGGTGGGGTCCTTAGTATGTCAGTAATATTATTCTTTCTCTTGTTTCTAGGGCACCTGGGCATCTCTTAGTCTCCCTGAAAAGTCCTTAAAGCTCATTAGGCCTTTGTATACAGAAGAAATTAGCAGTTTCTTGGTTGCTTCTGTTGGTTCAGGAATTCTGCAAGTTGAAGTCCGCAAACTATAAAGGGGACATTGTTCCTCACCTCTGCTCTAGGGAGACAGTAAAAGTACTGAACGTCTTTGGGTGCCAAAATGCCAGATGAAAGATGAAATGTACAATCCACTTTGGGTGGGATTGCACACCTTTTGAAACATCAGCGTCATTATTAGAAACATAGAAGATTGACAGCAGAAAAAGACCTCATGGTCCATCTGGTCTGCCCTTATACTATTTCCTGTATTTTATCTTAGGATGGATATATGTTTATCCCAGGCATGTTTAAATTCAGTTACTGTGGATTGACCAACCATGTCTGCTGGACGTTTGTTCCAAGCATCTACTACTCTTTCAGTAAAATAATATTTTCTCACGTTGCTTCTGATCTTTCCCCCAACTAACCTCAGATTGTGCCCCATGGTTCTTGTGTTCATTTTCCTATTAAAAACACTTCCCTGCTGAACCTTATTTAACCCTTTAACATATTTAAATGTTTCGATTGTGTCCACCCTTTCCCTTCTGTCCTCCAGACTATACAGATTGAGTTCATTAAGTCTTTCCTGATAAGTTTTATGCTTAAGACCTTCCACCATTCTTGTAGCCCGTCTTTGGACCCATTCAATTTTATCAATATCATTCTGTAGGTTGAACTGAACACAGTATTCCAAATGTGGTCTCACCAGCGCTCTATATATTTCTATTATTTGGGAGGCTTCTTGACCCAAGAACTTCCTTAGAGGTGCAAGAGGTATTGGTTGTGAGGAGCGCTTTTTTACAGCTTATGTTGGTTCACCAGCTATGAGTGTTCATGACAAAACTGGACTAACACAGAGTTGCATTTGAAAAGGAATGTAGAGTTGACTCATTTAAGGATGACTTTTTCTCCTATAGTGACTAGGCCATTTCCCCCCTAGGATTAGCTCTATCATTAGCCCCCCACCCAAAAAAGGTAGGCACTTCAAATTTTGATTTTCCTTGTTGTTATAAAAGGTATTATTTAAGACTGACTTCGCAACCAAGCACTGTAAATGACAGTGTATGTATTTTGGCCATCACTGATATAAAGATGACATGGCTTTTGTCACATACAGACTCTTTTTCACCAATCCTTCCCTCCCTTGGATGTTTTATTATTTTGAGATATTTTGGGGAGATCTTTGAAGGGAGAGGAATGGAGAGAAACAGTGGGGGAAGGGGTAAAATCAGGGGTGAAATCCAACAGGTTCTGACATGTTCTGGAGAACTGGTAGCAGAAGTTTTGAGTAGTTCAGAGAATTGATTGTGGAAATTTAGAGTAATTCAGAGAACTGGCAAATACCACCGCTGGCTGGCCCCCAGAGTGGGGTGGGAAAGGAGATTTTGCAGGATCCTTCCCCTGCCATGCCCACCAAACCACGCCCACCAAGCCACAACATGCCCACCAAGCCATGCCCACAGAACTGGTAGTAAAAAAAATGGATTTCCACCACTGGGTGAAATTGTTATTTTCCAACCCCTTATAGTGTGATTTATAAGAAGAAGGAATTTGCAGATAACCCTTCCAATGGAGGTGGCATCTGTTTTCGGAGTTGTTTTTTTTCTATAGGGATAGAGAACATTTTTAACTTAGAACTATGTTCACAGTCCTTTGATTTGCTTTGTCTGTGTGCTGATAACTAGCTCTGTTTGTCTCTGGCATAAGTTGGGAAAGGGTGTTTAATGTCAGCTCCTTTCATCTAGACTATAATCATTGTCTTTAATGTTTTCTCCCCCAGCCCTTTGGTAACCTATATTAATAAATTGGGGCATCATCGTTTTACAGAGCCAGTAAAAAGCCTGCCTGCTGGAATATATTTTATTTTTATATATTTGGTTGGATGTTTTCCCCTTTCTCTATTCATTTGCAGCTGCCAGATCCTCATCCTGGAACTACTCTAGTTTATCTTTTTCAACACTGATTTACCTGAATTTTAATATTCAAAGATAAAAGCTTTTAATACATTTAAAAAAAAAATTTTCTCGTAGTTTACTTTTATCCACAACCTGAAAGATTGGTTTACCACTTAGGGAGGAAGGACCGATCCCTCTTAATCACACATCTCAGGAGATGGTCCTATAGTGTTGGTTGGCATCTTTCTTTCTTTCTTTCTTTCTTTCTTTCTCTCTCTCTCTTTCTTTCATTCTTCTCTTTTCCTTCCTTCCCCTTTCTTCCTTCCTCCCTCCCTTTCCACCTCCTTCCTTACTCCCATCCTTACTCCCTCCCTCCCTTTTTTCCCCACCTCCTTCCTTCCTTCCCCTTCCTTCCTCCCTTCTTTCCCAGCTCCATCCTTCCTTGCTTCCATTCTTTATTCCCTTCCTTCCCCTCCCTCCCTCCTTTCTTTCTTTCTCTTTCCTTCCCATTTCCTTCCTCCCTCCCATCCTTACCCCCTCCCTCCCTCCCTTCCTTCCTGCTCCTTTCTTTCTTTTCTTTTTTTTCTTTTCTTTCTCATTTTTCATCTTTCTCTAGTAATTATTAAGCTATGTGGAGGATAGTCCTAGAAGGGGGGAAGTGGTGGTGAGAACTCTCATTCCCCCATTCCAAGAGGTAGGGCTAATGTGTGACGACTCAAAAGTGAAAAGTAACTTTGAGAGCTCTGTCCTTCCACTCTAAAGAACCAATTCTGCTTCTGTAGTCCTGGAAAGTTGAAATCGTCCATGCATTCTCAGTGTACAGGAGGGACTTCTTTTCTCTTTACTCTTATTATTTGCATGAATAGGGCTCCTTTGGATATGAACCCCTGTGAGGGAGTAGATCAGCGATGGCGAACCTATCGGGGGGTGGCACATGGGGCCATATCTGAAGGCATGCGAGGCGTTGCCTACGTCAGCTCCAGTGTGCATGAATGCGCTGGCCAGCTGATTTTCAGCCTTCTTTTTGGCCATTTTTGCTCTTCCCAGGCTTCAGAAAAGCCTCCTGAACCCTAGGGATGGTGAAAAATGGTCCACTTGTGTCCTCATCCCCAGACCTCACCGTCAGAGATCTTCAGAAACTTCTTCGGCTTTGGACAGTTGAAGCCAGGCCTCCCCCATCTCAGCCCATTTCTTCTTCAGCCCATTTCTTCTGCAGCCGGCAAAGCTCTTCTGAAGGCCTCTGCAGCAGATAACAGAGTTCCAGATCGATCTGGAGATCTGTTATTGGCTAGTGAGGCCTTCAGGAAAGCAATAGACATTTTAGTGCTCTATCTTGGCAAAAAAACAAACAAACAACCTTATTGTTGAGTTTCATCGGGTGCCTATATTTGTCTCTCTTTAGGAATTTGTTAATGAAATTATTTTTAATAACTAATTAGGTCTTTACTTTTAAAATATAATTCATGGTATAACTAGGGCAGTGATGGCGAACATTTTTTTCCTCAGGTGCTGAAAGAGCATGGACGTGTGCTATCGCGCATGCACACATCCAATGCGTGGGGAGGGCGAAAACAGCTTCCCTCACCCCCCCAGAGGCCCTCTGGAGGCCAGAAACAACCTATTTCCCAACTTCCGGTGAGCCCAGTAGGCTAGTGTTTCACCTCCCCAGGCTCCAAAGCTTTCCCTGGAGCCGGAGGAGAGTAAAAACAACCTCCCTCACTCCCTGGAGGCTCTCTGGAAGCCAAAAACGCCCTCCCAGAGTCCTCTGTGGGAGCCAAAAATCAGCTGGCCGGCACACACATGCACATTGGAGCTGAGCTAGGGGGATGGCTTGCGTGCCAGCAGATATGGCTTCGTATGCCACCTGTTACATCTGTGCCATAGGTTCACCATCACTGAATTAGTGTTTATTTAATTTTCGTATCTATCCTTGCTCTTGTGGTTTATTTATGTGGGGATTTAGTTTACTTTATGAATAGCCAGGAGTCAAAGTTGTTTTTTTTTAAATAAGGCTGGTTGGTTTGGTTGTTTTTATCACTCTCTGAAAAACATTATCTGGGAAAACAGGAAAGCTGTGAAAGCTTTAAAAATAAATAAACAAATCAATAAAGGAAGCAGAGTAATATCAAAACAACCATCCTATCTCTGAAGAGAAAGTTATGGTTATTTAAATTTAGAGTAAGAGCTCGCTATATTGTATATTTGTGTCTATTGGAAAAAGTCAGGAGTTATTCTTTTTATACTGTATTTGTGCTTCTGTCACCTTTTCAATTTCTCCCTTTTTCCAATTTTCCCCACTTGTGTTTTTTGTATTTTATTATTCTTATGAAACTCAATAAAATTATTTGAAGAAAAAGAAAAAGAGGAAGTTATGGTCTAGGGAGAAAATAATATTCTGTTATATGCTCTTGAGTGCAAGCTGATCGCTTCAATAGAATAGAAAATTCAGTAGAATAGAGTAACAGAGTTCGAAGTGACCCTGGAGGTCTTCTAGTCCAACCCCTTCTTAGGCAAGAAACCTTGCACCATCTCAGACAAATGGTTATCCAATATCTTCTTAAAAACTTCTAGTGCTGGAACATTCACAACTGTTCCACTGAACAAGGAAATGGCAGTATTAGTTAAAAGCAATGCGATGGGAGAATTTAGAGAAATAAAACAAGCAGCGATAGAAAGCGCTCAGGCGGTAATAGTCTTGGGTTGGAAGGATGCGACAAAATGGACAATGCAAAATGGTGCCGGTACATGGTGGATCATATTCAATTTGAGATTATGGACAAAAGGATGAATTCGGTTAATGAAACTGATTTGCAACAACTGATGAGACAATGGGACAAGGCAAGACGATATATGGTTAGTAGAATCCGAGACCAAGCTATAAGGAATAAATTGGAATCACGTTATAATATGTAAATAGATATTTTGCTCTTGAGTTAAAATGGTATATATAAGGAACACCCCCAATTTGGTGTGGGGTGTTTGTCTGGTGGTGGGCACCAATCACTGAGCACTTGTTGTATGTTGTGTGTGTGTTTTATATTCTATATTTTAAAATCAATAAGAAAAAATAATTAAAAAAAGATGAAAAATGTTGAAGAACACTGGGCCTAAAACAGAGCCTTGGACACCGCACTGCATACTTCCCTCCATGTAGATGCAGTTCCATTGAGGACTATATGTTGAGTGTGTTTGGACAGCCAGTTTCAAATCCATCTGTTGGTCATACTAAATTTGAAACATTCCTTTAATGTGTATGTGGAGAATTCAGTTTAACAGCAACAGCAAAGTGATTTCCAACCTAATATGAAAGGCTTTGGCTACCACATTTGTACTGCAGACATTTGGATGACTGCCAGCTAGTACAAAGGAGACAACCTTTTCCTATCTCCTAGATTAATGGTGACCTTAATCTGAACAGGGTCAGTTTTAAGGATCCTGGACCAATCAATGCTACATCAAGAGCAATTGCCCCTGAACCTGAAGTCATGTAATGTGTAAACAAGACATCTGGGTTCACGTGTGCATCACTGCCTGCACCAGCAGCAGCAGCAGCAGCAGCAGCAGCAAAACTTCTGCATGCTCCCATACATGCTATGTGAGTGGTGCAGTGGTTAGAATGCAGCATTGCAAGCTAATTCTGCTGACTGCCAGCAGTTCGATTCTCACCAGCTCAAGGGTGACTCAGCCTTCCATCCTTCTGAGGTTGGTAAAATGTGGACCCAGATTGTTGAAGGCAGCAGGCTGACTCTGTAAACCATTTAGAGAGGGATGTAAAGCACTATGAAATGGTATATAAATTTAAGTGCTATTGCGATGCAATATATCCTTTCAGATCGAAATTTCAAATTTTCATTAAATTAAAAATTATTTCTTAGACAAGTGTGAAAATCAATGTATACAATTTTCCATTCTCCTCCAGTCCGCCTAGTGAGTTTGGGGGTTTAAAAGCAGTGAAGTTTAAGTGAACAACTGTCATCTGGAGTTGAAAGACAGTTCTGTTTCCACCCATGCCGTTGGCTGGTTTCTCGCCCAAACCAACTTCCAAAGGTCAGCCAAGTGTACTTCATTTGCAAAAGAGGAATTGCTATTCACCTAGCACTTCATCATAGCATCTAGGCCAGTGATGGCGAACCTATGGCACGGGTGCCACAGGTGGCACGCAGAGCCATATCTGCTGGCACTCGAGCAGTTTGATTTTTCTTATGCTGCCCTTCTCCTTAGACTCGGGGCGGCTTACAACATGTTAGCAATAGCACTTTTTTAACAGAGCCATCATATTGCCTGCCACAATCCGGGTCCTTATTTTACCCACCTCGGAAGGATGGAAGGCTGAGTCAACTTTGAGCTGGTGATGAGATTTGAACCGCTGACCTGCAGATCTACAGTCAGCATTAGTGCCTGTAGTACTGCATTCTGCCTGCTGTGGCACCTCGGCTCATTGCTAGTTGCTCTAGCTCAGCTCCAACCTACATATGTGTGCCGGCCAGCTGATTTTTGGCTCACACAGAGGCTCTGGAGGGCGTTTTTGGCTTCCTAAGAGCCTTCGGAGAGATGGGGGAGGGCGTTTTTACCCTTGCCCAGCTTCAGGGAGGCCTTTGTAACCTGGGGAGGATGAAACACGAGCCAACTGGGCCCACCAGAAGTTGGGAAATAGGCCATTTCTGGCTTCCAGAGGTACTTGGGAAGGCAGGGGAAACTGTTTTGCCCCCCCCGGCATTGAATTATGGGTGTGGGCACTCATGCATGCACAATAGCATGTGCACACGCTCTTTCGGCACCCGAGGAAAAAAAAAGGTTTGCCATCACTAATCTAGGCCAGAGATAGGCAAAGTGGGCTCTTCTGTGACAGGTGGACTTCAAATCCCAGAATTCCTGAGCCAATCATGCTAGCTGAGGAATTCTGGGAGTTGAAGTCCACCTGTCACAGAAGAGCCAAGTTTGCCTACCTCTGATCTAGGCTGACAGCTTAGTGCTTAGGATGGAGAATACTGATTGTTCTCATAGACAGAGCATTTTGGCAGTGACCTCATCAGTTCCTACGTGTAGTGCAAAGGGGCAGTAACCCTCTAAGATGTATTATTATTATTATTATTATTAATAATAATAATAATAATAATAATAATAATAATAAAAATAATAATAATAATAATTTATTAGATTTGTATGCCACCCCTCTCCAAAAATTCAGGGCGGCTCACAACAATAATAAACAATGTACAAATCCAATATTTAAAAACACAATTTAAAAAACCCTTATAATAAAATAATCACACAACTCAATCAAACCATACATAAATCAAAATAGTTAAGGGAGATGTCAATTTCCCCATGCCTGGGGGCAAAGGTGAGTTTTCAACAACTTGCAAAAGGCAAGGAGGGTGGGGGCAGTTCTGATCTCCGGGGGGAGTTGATTCCAGAGGGCCGGGGCCGCCACAGAGAGGGCTCTTCCCCTGGGCCCTGCCAGACAACATTGCTTAGTCGACAGGACCTGGAGAAGACCCACTCTGTGGGACCTAATTGGCCACTGGGATTCGTGCGGCAGAAGATGGTCCCAGAGGTACTCTGGTCCGATGCCATATAGGGCTTTATAGGTCATAACCAACACTTTGAATTGTGACTGAAAACTGATCGGCAGCAGGTCGTGGAGTGTTGATGAGACATGGGTGTGTCTGGGAAGGCCTATGGTTGCTCTTGCGGCCCCATTCTGCACGATCTGAAGTTTCCGAACACTTTTCAAAGGTAGCCCCATGTAGAGAGCGTTGCAATAGTCGAATGTTGAGGTGATGAGGGCATGAGTGACTGTGAGCAGAGACTCCCTGTCCAAATAGGGCCGCAACTGGTGCACCAAGCGAACCTGGGCAAACGACCTCCTCGCCACAGCCGAAAGATAGTGCTCTAATGTTAGCTGTGGATCGAGGAAGACACCCAAGTTGCAGACCTCTCCGAGGGGGTCAATAATTCCCCCCCCCCCCAGAGTAATGGACGGATAGATGGGATTGTCCTTGGGAGGCAAAACCCACAGCCATTCCGTCTTGTCAGGGTTGAGTTTGAGCCTGTTGACACCCATCCATGTATTGTGTTATTGGATCCAATACAAAGGATTCCATGTGTTGGTAGTTCCCATGACTTCTCTGAAAAAGCTCGGAAGAGACAATTGACTGACAGAAGAAAAAATCATGGGATCACATCAGGTTATTTTTCTTAGAGAGCAGTGCCCCAGGTGGGAAAACAGGTCTCTTCCACCACCACTACCACCATCATTTCCTTTGAGGTGAGAAAATAGACAGTTATCTCTTTGTGATTCTTCAGATTCTGTAGGGCTGGGCCTCACAAAGAGAACCCAAAGCCTGTAGGATGGCCTAATTAGACCCACAACTATCCTAATCCTGCAGCAGTCATCCTGCACCATTAATTGGGTGGCCAAAATGTGTAGTCAGCAGTTTGCAAAGTGAAAAAAACTCTGGAAAGCATTTAAAATATCAGATTACAAATGGAAAGATCATATTAAAAGTGCAAGCTCAGGAAGTCACCACTGTTACTTCAAGCAGTCATTGGTGTGTCTGCTGGCAGAATCTCTATTGTGGGATTACAGAATTACAGAATGACAGAGATAGAAGGGACCTTAGAGGTCTTCTAGTCCAACTCCCTTCTCAAGCAGGATAACCTATACCTTTGCAGTCAAATTGTCTAATCTCTTCTTTAAAACTTCCTATGTTGGAAATCCACAACTTCTGGAGGCAAGTTGCTCCATTGATTAATTGTTCTAAGCAGGGCCGCTGATAGACGGGTATTATTGGGAGTCCCGTACCGGGCCCCATGAAATTGACCAATTAGAGGGCCCGCACTCAGCAGCTCCTTGCATATGCGCAGACTGTCACCTCAGAAAAGAAACAGGCCGGGCCCTTTTGCGCATGTGCAAGGAGCTGCAAATTTGGTGCCAGAAGGCCGGGGCCCCTAATTGTTCAAAAAGTTGTGAGAAGAGGAAGCTGAGCTTCCTTCTTAGCGCCTTTCAAGTTTTCCAGCAACTGCAGCACCCCGCCCGGCTGGAGCTTCCCTGGCGGCTGCAGCAGGTGAGCTTTGGGGCTGGTGGGGTAGGTGAAGGCGGCGTGCTGGCCGGCCAGAGCCAGGATTGGATAAAGCAGAGGCGGGTAGATGGCTGGCAAGCCGCCGAGGGAGGCCGGCGGGGGCAGGTTGAGCAAGCCGGGCTTGGGGACAAAGGCGGTGGTGGGCAGGGGGACCAAGCCCGGCGGGGCGCAGGGCGAAGGCGTCTCGGTGCGCAGGCAGGCGCCGGGGCTGCTGGCGGAGCTCTCCGGGGAGACGCTGGGCACCGGCCGCGCCGGCTCCTCGGCCAGGAGAGCGTCGATGCGGAAGTTGTGGGATTTCTCCATGGGCTTCTGCATGCCGGCTTCTGGGCTGCCGCTTCGGCCCTGCTTTGCGGGGCCTTAACGCGGCTCTACCTTTTCCCGGGGCGGCGGCATTGGGTGATGCAGCCGCTGCTCCAACCCCTTCCTCGTAACTCACTCACACACACACACACCTGCCCCGATCGGCTGGGCGCGCCGCTGCCCCCCTCTTCTACAAGCCGCTACGGCGGGGTGGCTCCTCCTTTCCCTCCCCTCCCCTCCTCCGATTTGGGGCTGATGGGAGGGTAGCGGCAGCGGAAGGGCGTCGCGCAGCGGGAGGGTGATGGCGGCGGCAGCGACAGCCGCAGCGGGTAGTAGGCCCCTCTCCCCCTTCTCTCCCTCTCTCTTTCTCTCAGCAGTCGCAGGCAGCGGGTAGTAGTGGTCAGCTGTGAGGCGGAGGCTGAGCTCTGGAACAGAGGCACTGACCGCGGCGGCTGGACAGCATTTACGGCGTCTAGCAACATGTCTAGCCGCCGCCGTCGGTGCTCCGTTCCGGAGCTCCGCCTCACAGCTGACGACCTTGCCGCCGCCGAGAGAAAGAGAGAGGGAGAGAGGGGGGAGAGAAAGAAATAGCAAGAGAGGGAGAGAGAGAAAGAGAGAGGGAGAGAGGGGGGGAGAGAGGGAGAGAGAAAAGAGAGAGGGAGAGAGGGGGGAGAAAGAGAGAGAAAGAGATAGCAAGAGAGGGGGGAGAGAAAGAGAGAGGGAGAGAGGGGGGAGAGAGGGAGAGGGAGAAAGAGAGGGAGAGAGGGGGGAGAAAGAGAGAGAAAGAGATAGCAAGAGAGGGGGGAGAGAAAGAGATAGCAAGAGAGGGAGAGAGAGAAAGAGAGAGGGAGAGAGGGGGGAGAGAGGGAGAGGGAGAAAGAGAGAGGGAGAGAGGGGGGAGAAAGAGAGAGAAAGAGATAGCAAGAGAGGGAGAGAGAGATTTCTCTCTCTTTCATTTTCTTTCTTTCTCTCTTTCTTGCTTTCTTGCTCTTTTTCTTTCTCTCTTTTACCTTCCCTTCCTCTATTTCTTCTTTTTTTTCTCCTTCCTACCTTCTTCCCTCCCTCTCTCCCTTCAGTCCTTCCTCTCTTACTCTCCCCTTTCATAAGTTTCCTTGCTTCCTTCCTTCCTCTGTTCCTGTCCCTTCCCCCTTTCTTTCTTTCTTTCTTTCTTTCTTTCCTTCCTTCCTTTCCTCGGCTCCCCCCTCGGCTTCCCCCCTTACCAGCCCCGCCGCGGAAGGCTCCATTCTGTTCCCTGAATGGAGACCGCCGGCCGCTCAATCGGGCCGGCAGGGAACAGAATGGAGCCTTCCGCGGCGGGGCTGGTAAGGGGCGGAGCCGAGCCCAGCCCCGTGACATTCGCTTTCCTCCCGCCCGCAGCTGAGACTGATCGTGGGCTCCTTCGCAACCTCGGAGAGCTTCCAGGGCATGAAAGCTCACGAAAACCAGGAAGCTCTCCGAGGTTGCGAAGGAGCCCACGATCAGTCAGCTGCGGGCGGGAGGAAAGCGAATGCCATGGGGCTGGGCTCGGCTCCCCCCTCGGCTCCCCCCCTTACCAGCCCCGCCGCGGAAGGCTCCATTCTGTTCCCTGAATGGAGACCGCCGGCTGCTCAATTGGGCCGGCAGGGAACAGAATGGAGCCTTCCGCGGCGGGGCTGGTAAGGGGGGGGAGCCGAGACCAGCCCCGTGACATTCGCTTTCCTCCCGCCCGCAGCCGAGACTGAGCGTGGGCTCCTTCGCAACCTCGGAGAGCTTCCAGGACATGAAAGCTCACGAAAACCAGGAAGCTCTCCGAGGTTGCGAAGGAGCCCACGATCAGTCAGCTGCGGGCGGGAGGAAAGCGAATGCCACGGGGCTGGGCTCGGCTCCCCCCTCGGCTTCCCCCCTTACCAGCCCCGCCGCGGAAGGCTCCATTCTGTTCCCTGAATGGAGACCGCCGGCCGCTCAATCGGGCCGGCAGGGAACAGAATGGAGCCTTCCGCGGCGGGGCTGGTAAGGGGCGGAGCCGAGCCCAGCCCCGTGACATTCGCTTTCCTCCCGCCCGCAGCCGAGACTGATCGTGGGCTCCTTCGCAACCTCGGAGAGCTTCCAGGGCGTGAAAGCTCACGAAAACCAGGAAGCTCTCCGAGGTTGCGAAGGAGCCCACGATCAGTCAGCTGCGGGCGGGAGGAAAGCGAATGCCATGGGGCTGGGCTCGGCTCCCCCCTCGGCTCCCCCCCTTACCAGCCCCGCCGCGGAAGGCTCCATTCTGTTCCCTGAATGGAGACCGCCGGCTGCTCAATTGGGCCGGCAGGGAACAGAATGGAGCCTTCCGCGGCGGGGCTGGTAAGGGGGGGAGCCGAGACCAGCCCCGTGACATTCGCTTTCCTCCCGCCCGCAGCCGAGACTGAGCGTGGGCTCCTTCGCAACCTCGGAGAGCTTCCAGGACATGAAAGCTCACGAAAACCAGGAAGCTCTCCGAGGTTGCGAAGGAGCCCACGATCAGTCAGCTGCGGGCGGGAGGAAAGCGAATGCCACGGGGCTGGGCTCGGCTCCCCCCTCGGCTTCCCCCCTTACCAGCCCCGCCGCGGAAGGCTCCATTCTGTTCCCTGAATGGAGACCGCCGGCCGCTCAATCGGGCTGGCAGGGAACAGAATGGAGCCTTCCGCGGCGGGGCTGGTAAGGGGGGGAGCCGAGCCCAGCCCCGTGACATTCACTTTCCTCCCGCCCGCAGCCGAGACTGATCGTGGGCTCCTTCGCAACCTCGGAGAGGTTCCAGGACATGAAAGCTCACGAAAACCAGGAAGCTCTCCGAGGTTGCGAAGGAGCCCACGATCAGTCAGCTGCGGGCGGGAGGAAAGCGAATGCCACGGGGCTGGGCTCGGCTCCCCCCTCGGCTCCCCCCCTTACCAGCCCCGCCGCGGAAGGCTCCATTCTGTTCCCTGCCGGCCCGATTGAGCGGCCGGCAGTCTCCATTCAGGGAACAGAATGGAGCCTTCCGCGGCGGGGCTGGTAAGGGGGGGAGCCGAGCCCAGCCCCGTGACATTCACTTTCCTCCCGCCCGCAGCCGAGACTGATCGTGGGCTCCTTCGCAACCTCGGAGAGGTTCCAGGACATGAAAGCTCACGAAAACCAGGAAGCTCTCCGAGGTTGCGAAGGAGCCCACGATCAGTCAGCTGCGGGCGGGAGGAAAGCGAATGCCACGGGGCTGGGCTCGGCTCCCCCCTCGGCTCCCCCCCTTACCAGCCCCGCCGCGGAAGGCTCCATTCTGTTCCCTGCCGGCCCGATTGAGCGGCCGGCAGTCTCCATTCAGGGAACAGAATGGAGCCTTCCGCGGCGGGGCTGGTAAGGGGGGGAGCCGAGGGGGGAGCCGAGCCCAGCCCCGTGGCATTCGCTTTCCTCCCGCCCGCAGCCGACTGATCGTGGGCTCCTTCCCGACCTCGGAGAGCTTCCTGGTTTTTGTCCGTGTTGGATTCGCGAGCTTTCATGCCCAGGAAGCTCTCCGAGGTTGCGGGGGAGGGGGGGAGCCGAGCCCAGCCCCGTAGCATTCGCTTTCCTCCTGCCCACAGCCGACTGATCGTGGGCTCCTTCGCAACCTCGGAGAGCTTCCTGGTTTTCGTGAGCTTTCATGCCCTGGAAGCTCTCCGAGGTTGCGAAGGAGCCCACGATCAGTCGGCTGCGGGTGGGAGGAAGGCAAATCCCCCGTGGGCTCCGTTACATCTTCCGCTGCCAGCCAGGCCATGCTGGCGGCAGCGGAACAATCGCCTTCCTCCCGCCCGCAGCCGACTGACCATGGGCTCCTTCCCGAGCTCCCTTCCTGAGCCTCCCGTTCTCTCTCCCCCCCCTCGCCCCTTCGCCTCCCTGTGTTCCTAGGAGAAGTGCTGGGGATTGAGGCAAGACAGACCTTCTGCTCCTCACCAGCACTTCTCCTAGGAACACAGGGGGGCGAAGGGGCGAGGGGGCGGAGAGAGAACGGGAAGCTCAGCATTCCGTTAGCCGCAGCGCTGGCTGTCAACTTTTCTTTTTAGCACTGGGCAGGAGCTGACTTGCCTCCCCAGTGCTAAAAAGAAAAGTTGACAGCCAGCGCTGCGACTGACGGAATGCTGAGCCTCCCGTTCTCCCCCCCCCACCTTGCCCCTTCCGGCGTTCGGGAGACCGCTGGGTTCCCAGCTGTCTCCGAACGCCAAACACCAAAGCCGAACTTCCGCGTTCAGCTTCAGGAGACAGCTGGGAAGCGGCGCGGCTCTTTTAAAAGGTGACAGCCGGCCTGGGGGGCTTCCCAGCACCCCCGAACCCTGTGCTGGGAAGCCCCCCAGGCCGGCTGTCACCTTTTAAAACAGCCGCGCGGCTTCCCAGCAGTCGCGGAAAGCCGTTTTTTTTGCAGGGGGGGTTTTGGTTGCACGGATTAATTGACTTTACATTGTTTCCTATGGGAAACAATGTTTTGTCTTACGAACCTTTCGTCTTACGAACCTCCCCCCGGCACCAATTAAGTTCGTATCTTAAGGTACCACTGTAGTTTTAAAATGGCGGGGGGGGGGCAGACACTTAGGCTGTATGGGGCCCCAAAATTCCTGATGGTGGCCCTGGTTCTAAGTGTCAGGAAATTTCTCTTTAGTTCTAGGTTTCTTCTCTCCTTGATTAGTTTCCATCCATTACTTATTGTTCTACACTCAGGTGCTTTGGAGAGTAAGTTGACCCCAACCTCTTCTAGCCTCAGCGCCTAGTGGCATAACCAGTTCCTGCAACTGTTCTGCATAATCATTTTTGTTGCCATTGGTAGCTTTTCAAATTGTCTAAAATTTAGCCATAGGTCCCTGTTCTCTGAGAAATAATAGAATAGAATAGAATAGAATTATTTATTGGCCAAGTGTGATTGGACACACAAGGAATTTGTCTTTGGTGCATATGCTCTCAGTGTACATAAAAGAAAAAGATACATTTGTCAAGAATCATGTAGTACAACACTTAATGATTGTCATGGGGTCAAATAAGCAATGAAGAAACAATCAATATTAATAAAAATCTTAGGATACAAGCAACAAGTTACAGTCATACAGTCCTAAGTGGGAGGAAAAGGATGATAGGAATGATGAGGAAAAAACTAGTAGAAATAGAAGTACAGACTTAGTAAAAAGTTTGACAGTATTGAGGGAATTATTGTTTAGTAGAGTGATGGCATTCGGCAAAAAATAGCATCTTCATCCTGTATTATTAAAAGGGGCAGCAATGTAGTGTTACACTAATTTCAGAAATACAGTGATACCTCGTCTTACAAACTTAATTGGTTCCGGGACGAGGTTCTTAAGGTGAAAAGTTTGTAAGATGAAACAATGTTTCCCATAGGAATCAATGGAAAAACGATAAATGTGTGCAAGGCCAAAATTCACCCCTTTTGCCAGCTGAAGCGCCCGTTTTTGCGCTGCTGGGATTCACCTGAGGCTCCCCTCCATGGGAAATCCTACCTCCGGACTTCTGTGTTTTTGCGATGCTGCAGGGGAATCCCAGCATTGCAAAAACGAGCGCTTCATTGGCAACGGACGTCTGGAGGTGGTGTTTCCCAGCAAAGGGAGCATCAGTGAAATCGCAGCATCGCAAAAACACCGAAGTCCTTGAAATCCCACTCCGGACCTCTGTGTTTTTGCGATGCTGCGATTTCACTGATGCTCCCCTCGCTGGGAAACCCCACCTTCGGACAAAAACAGGTGCTTCGCTAGCAACAGAAGTCCAGAGGCGGGGCATCCCAATGGTGGCGGCGGGTTTGTAAGGTGAAAATAGTTTGTAAGAAGAGGCAAAAAAATCTTAAACCCGGGTTTGTATCTGGAAAAGTTTGTATGACGAGGCGTTTGTAAGACGAGGTATCACTGTATTAAAACATTAAAGCTAATACCAGATAGCGGTTTATAGAAACATAGAAGTCTGACGGCAGAAAAAGACCTCATGGCCCATCGAGTCTGCCCTTATACTATTTTCTGTATTTTATCTTAGGATGGATATATGTTTATCCCAGGCATGTTTAAATTCAGTTACTGTGGATTTATCTACCACGTCTGCTGGAAGTTTGTTCCAAGGATCTACTACTCTTTCAGTGAAATAATATTTTCTCATGTTGCTCTTGATCTTTCCCCCAACTAACTTCAGATTGTGTCCCCTTGTTCTTGTGTATACTTTCCTATTAAAAACACTTTCCTTCTGGACCTTATTTAACCCTTTAATATATTTAAATGTTTCGATCATGTCCCCCCTTTTCCTTCTGTCCTCCAGACTATACAGATTGAGTTCATTAAGTCTTTCCTGATACGTTTTATGCTTAAGGCCTTCCACCATTCTTGTAGCCCGTCTTTGGACCCGTTCAATTTTGTCAATATCTTTTTGTAGGTGAGGTCTCCAGAACTGAACACAGTATTCCAAATGTGGTCTCACCAGCATTCTATATAGCGGGATCATAATCTCCCTCTTCCTGCTTGTTATACCTCTAGCTATGCAGCCAAGCATCCTACTTGCTTTCCCTACCACCTGACTGCACTGTTCACCCATTTTGAGACTGTCAGAAATCACTACCCCTAAATCCTTTTCTTTTGAAGTATTTGCTAACACAGAACTGCCAATACAATACTCAGATTGAGGATTCCTTTTCCCCAAGTGCATTATTTTACATTTGGAAACATTAAACTGCAGTTTCCATTGCTTTGACCATTTATCTAGTAAAGCTAAATCATTTACCATATTACAGACGCCTCCAGGAATATCAACCCTATTGCACACTTTAGAGTCATCGGCAAATAGGCAAACCTTCCCTACCAAACCTTCCCCTATGTCACTCACAAACATATTAAAAAGAATAGGACCCAGAACAGACCCTTGTGGCACACCGCTTGTAACCTGTTTCTTTATGTCTTTATGTCTTAGCATTTGCTGCCATCTAGTGGCTTTTATTGCTCAGATACAGTATATCTGGACTTTTTCTTGTTGACTTTTACACATGTACATAGTTCACAGTGGGTGGTTGAGGCAAGGAGACACAATGTATGCTTTTGGTGTTCAAGTGCTTTGAGGGATCATCCATGGAATAATGTTTGGTCAGGTGAAAAATAGTAGAAATGGCAGATTTTAGCTAATTTAAATTTGTACAGCATTTCCACACGATATACAAATCTAATAAATATATATAATATATCTTTGGATGGGGAAGATGAGCTAAAGTAAAATTAGAATTATATTAAATTTCATACATCTGAATTTTGACAATCTGAACTATAATACAGGTTGCCAGATAATGCTGGGAAAACCAATTTGGTCTGTTGTACAAATCAACAGACATTTGCAATCCATTCAAGTATTCACAGATTTAAAATAAATTCAATCCATTGTATAATTCGACAGACATTAGCAATCTATCCAAATATTCAGATTTAAAATAAAGACAGTACAGACAAACATTATTAAAATAAATATATCACTTAAAAACAAAGGCGAAGATCATTGTCACATTGTTTGTCTTATTTTAAGAGCCAGAACTTAGTTCCTACCAGTTGCCTCACTCAATAGAATAGGACAAAACAGAACAGAACAAAACAGTGGTTGGGGGGGGGGGGTTGCAGTTTTTTCAAGCATCCAATCAAGGTATAGGTTTTTCGAACGGAAATTCCCCTTTATGAAGTTGCTGTCTTTTGTGAATTTGTGACACACAGTTCTATTCCATCTGGGTGGAGAGAGATTGGGAATGCTCTTGACAGTTTCTGGAAGCAATGGTGCCAGTAATACAAAATGAAATACAGTGGTATCTTGATATTCAACTGCTTTGAAATCCTTCAAATTGGTATTCAACATATTTTGACAGGAAAATTTTATCCCAGTACAGTACTCATTATTTGTTTGGTACTCAACATAGGAGCTACTTGTTGTTGACTACCTTGTGACTACATTATTCCTTATGGGAAAAATGTGTTTGGTACTTGTAGTTTTTGGTACTCATCGTACCTCCACGAACCAATTAACAATGAATACCAAGGTACAACTGTACAATAAAAGTAATAACTCTATAGTACAAGCCATAATGACGATGATCGCAGCTATTTATCATTACATTGAGATAATGTAATGATATTGTATTATATCTGTTAAGGAGGGAAAAAGAAAGACCTGCTTAAAATAACTTGACATACTTACTGTAACTATTAGGCTAGCATCCACATTAGAAAAAAGCAATTTTAGGAATACTGTGAACCCAAGGCCACAAAGAATCACCAGATCTACAGCATTATTTTTGCCCTTCCTTCATCACCATTACTGGACTTTAGGCAAGCAATATGTAGTAACTTTTATCCTATTTGTGCAGTAAGGCCCCATTCAGTAGGCATCAAACCCACTTCCCTCATCACCATTCTGTCAGGTATTGGACTTCAGGCAAGCAATATGTAGTAACTTTTATCCTGTCTCTATTTGTGCATTAAGGTCCCATTCAGTATGCGTCAAGCCCATTCATGGTAAGGTCATAGCAAGGGGTAATAAAAACCAATACAATAGAGAAATCTTGTCCATTTCTGTCCTTAAATTTTAAAACGGAATGATGATAAGTAGTGTTTCAGAATTGAAAACAAAAGTTAACTTTGTCTCAGAGAGGACAATAAATTGAATAAAAATGCATTCTGGTTAACTACACTCTACGAACTACGCAGAGTGTTAAGAAGTCTAGGAGAAACATCCACCTCTCCCGGGTGCATCAGATGTTCTTGACAGAAATCTTGGTCCTTCTAAGTTATGTAGCAATAGGCTTTGTTCGCCATCTAGTGACCAAAGTTAAGGCTAACAGAAAATTATAGTGAATCAAAGCATTCCTCTTCTCTCTGTGCTTAAAAGGTATGCTGAAATAATTTATACTGGTCATAACACTATAAGAAGAGCCATGCTGAATCAGGCCAAAGCCCATCGAGTCCAGCATTTTGTGTCACAAAGTGGCCCACCAATTGTACATGGGGATCTTGAGCAGAAAGAGAAGGCAAGACCCTCCCTTTCCCCTGACCCCCAACAAATGGTACCCAAGGGAATCCTGCCTGCCTCAACCAACATAGAGGCGGCACGTGGACATCCATTTCAATAATCACCGATACATCTGGCACCTGATCTTTCCTCCATTAAATCCTGGTTATACTATACTTATGTTATTAATGTGAGACAAGTTTTAATAGATTCCATGGATTTCTTTCACTTCCCTCCAATGGGGAAAAAAAACTGTTGCAAATGTAGGTTGCATTAAAAGAAGGATCGAATCAAGATCATGTATTAATGAATCCAGAATCAAGTATTCATGCTGTTTTATAAAGCCTTAGTAAGACCCCACCTAGCATACTGCCTCCAGTTTTGGTCATCACAATGTGAAAAAGATCTTCAGACTCTGGGAAAAGTGCAGAGGGGCTACCACAAGGAATAGGGGTCAACCAATTTTCCAAAGCACCCGAAGGTAAGACAGGAAACAAGGGAAACTAATCAAGGAGAAAAGCAACTTAGAACAAAGAACAAAGATACATTTCCTAACAGTGAGAACAATTAACCAGTGGAAGGGCTTGGCTTCAGAAGATGTGGGCACTCCATCACTGGAGACTTTTAAGAAGAGAGTGGAAGCCACTTGTCTGGAATGGTTTACGATAGAGCAGGGATGCTGAAAAGTTTTTGGTTTGTGTGCCAAAAGTGTGTGTGCCTGTGCTAGCACACGCACACGTGCCCACACCCCTCCCCTCTTGCATGCGTACTCTCCCCGCGCTGCCCCGGTGCACGAGCATAATTTTCCCCATCCCCAAGCATGCGCACAGGCCTCACTGAAGCCTGGGATAATGAAAAAAATGGCCAAATGGGCCATCGGAAGTTCCGAAAAACGGACTTCTGGTTTGCCCCTTCTGCTGTTTTTCGTACCTCGGAGCTTTCACGGGAGTTTCCTGAAGCCCCGAGTGTGAAAAACATCACAACAGGCAAACCGGAAGTCTGTTTTCTGAACTTCCGGTTTGCCTTTTGGGCTGTTTTATGCACTCCATGATTTCCGGGAAGCTTCCTCGAGGCCTAAAATCAGCTGGCTAGCGCATGCATGCACACTGGGAGCTGACATAAGGCAACGCCTTGTGTGCCCTCTGAAATGTCTCCGTGTGCCACACGTGCCATATGTTCGCCATCATGGCTATAGGGTCTGCTGCTTAAGCTGGGGGTTGGACTAGAAGACCTTTAAGATCCCTTCCAATTCTGTTACTCTATAATGTATGGCAGGTTTGGGTTTCAGTACTCCAGATACAGGTAGTCTTCAACTTACAATTGTTCATTTAGTGAGTGTTCATAGTTGGAAAATGGACTTGTCAATTTTTCACATTTACAGAGGATGTGCTGGCACAGTGGCTTAATAAGACTAAAACTGTTGGCCAGAAATGGTCTGTATTCCAGCAGTTCGAGCCCAGTTCTGTGAGATGTAGTGAGCTCCCATCATTCGATCCCTAAATCCTGTCCCCCAGCAGTTTGAGTGCATGTGATATTGTGATTAAGATAAATGGATAGCACTTTGGTGGGAAAAACCTAACTGTGTTTGTGTGAGTGGAAGCTGGCGCTGGGCCTATCCGAACGTGAGGTATTGTTACACAAGGCAAAGCAAGGCTGGATTGGCGGAAGAGCCAGCAACCCAAGCCTCGATAGCTGAATGGTATAAAGCTAGTTCATCTCCCAAGGTGCGTCAAGGAAGTGTCGAACAGAATGAACTACATTGCCTTAAACACGATCTAAGCATAGCCCATAAAATCATATACTACAACGTCCTTCCTGTCAATGACTACTTCAGCTTCAACCACAACAACACACGAGCACACAACAGATACAAACTTAACGTAAACCGCTCCAAACCTGACTGCAGGAAATAGGATTTTAGCAACCGAGTAGTTGAAGCATGGAACTCACTACCTGACTCTATAGCATCGTCACCTAACCCCCAAAACTTTACCCTTAGACTATCCACTGTTGACCTCTCCCGATCCCTAAGAGGTCAGTAAGGGGTTTGCATAAGTGCACCAGCGTGCCTTCCGTCCCTGTCCTAATGTTTCTTTTACTTTTTACTAGCATCATGTATATGAATATAATAAATAAATAAATAAGCAAGCAAGCAAGCAAGCAAGCAAGCAAGCAAGCAAGCAAGCAAGCTAGGCTGTCAGGATCTATTTATTTATTTATTTATCAGATTTGCAACAATAATAAGACAATATAAACAAACCTAATATTTAAGTTAATTTAAAAACCCCAATTTAAGAAACCAATCATACATACAGACATACCATGCATAAATTTTATAAGCCTAGGGGAAGGGAATATCTCAATTCCCCCATACCTGATGACAGAGGTGGGTTTTAAGGAGCTTACGAAAGGCAAGGAGGGTGGGGGCAACTCTGATATCTGGGGGGAGTTGGTTCCAAAGGGTCGGGGCCGCCACAGAGAAGGCTCTTCACCTGGGTCCCGCCAAACATTGTTTAGTTGACGGGACCCGGAGAAGGCTTGCACTGTGCCTAGCAGGTATAGCCACTATACGCCATACACTAAATAAATTCACACTTTACAACCATTGCAGAACCCCAATGATCAAAATTCAGCCACTTGACAACCAACTTATATTTATGACAGTTGCAACTTACAGGACCGTCTTCTGCCTCATGTATCCCAGCGGCCAGTTAGGGCCCACAGACTTGGCCTTCTCTAGGTCCCGTCAGCTAAGCAATCCCATGGCTGCTCCCACCCTACTGGCCTTCCAAAGGGCAGCGAAGACCTTGCTTTGCCGGCACGCCTGGGGGGCATGAAATTGACATCCGTCATGGCTGAATTGTAGTGAATGGTATGTTTGTTTGTTGATTGGATTGTTGAGTTGTGGGGGTTTTTATATTCATATTTGACTTCTTTTTATTGTATTTGTATCTTGTTGTAAACCGCCCCAAGTCCTTTGGGATTGGGCGGCATAGAAGTCGAATTAAATACATACATACATACATACATACATACATACATACATACATACATACATACATACATAAAAATAACGACTGGCGGGGCCTAGGGGAAGAGCATTCTATGTAGTTGCCCTGGCCCTCTGGAATCAACTCCCTTCAGACATCTGTACTGCCCCCAACCCTCCAGGCCTTTCACAAGGTCTTAAAAACTTACCTCTGCTGGCAGTCTTGGGACCATTGAGTTTAATATCTCACTCCGGTCGAGGATATGATTGTAGTTAGAATGAATGTGCATGTCTGGTTTTCATATCTTTGGGGCTTTAATATTAGTTTTAGGTTTGGATTTCTGTCACTAGAATTTGTACTCTATTTTATCCTTATTTTGTAAGCCGCCCTGAATCTGCGGAGAAGGGCAGCATAGAAAACTAACTAACTAACTAACTAACTAACTAACTAACTAACTAACTAACTAACTAACTAACTAACTAACTAAACAAACAAACAAACAAACAAACAAACAAACAAACAAACAAACAAACAACTCCTTATACTTAAAAACTAATCTGTATTAAATACAGCAAATAGGGAGTTTGTTTACTCCAAATAAATATAAAATCAGAATGTAAAGTGTTCAAAAAACCGACTCCAGTATATTTTAAATTGAGGGTTTAAAGTGACTTTCTAAAATTCTGGGCATTGCTTTCTTGATATATTTTAAAATCTGTCCATAATGGAGCTATGATATACAGTGGTACCTCTACCTAAGAAGGCCTCTACTTACGAACCTTTCTAGATAAGAACCGGGTGTTCAAGATTTTCTTCTCAACAACCATTTTTCACTTACAAACCCGAGCCTCCAAAACTGTAACCGGAAAAGACAGGGAGAAGCCTCCATGGGGCCTCTCTAGGAATCTCCTGGGAAGAAACAGGGCCGGAAAAGGCAGGGAGAAGCCTCCATGGGGCCTCTCTAGGAATCTCCTGGGAGGAAACAGGGCTGGGAAAGGCAGGGAGAAGCCTCTCGAGGAATCTCCTGGGAGGAAACAGGGCTGGGAAAGGCAGGGAGAAGCCTCCATGGGGCCTCTCTAGGAATCTCCTGGGAGGAAACAGGGCCTTCACCCTCCCTATGGTTTCCCCAATCACATGCATTATAGTATTTGCTTTTAGATTGATTCCTATGGGAAAAATAGCTTCTTCTTACAAACGTTTCTGCTTAAGAACTTGGTCACGAAACGAATTAACTTCGTAAGTAGAAGTACCACTGTATGTCCAAACAAAGCTCCTAAGAAACTTTTTGTTACTGTTTTTTGTGCTTTTAAAATGTTCATTGTTCCATTTTTGTTAATGATGATTAACAGTGATTAGGTCTGCTATAAATTGGTCTAATACTTCAAGTCAGATGCATACAACTTATTTTTTGCTTCACAGCTGCAGTTGATCTTGTGGCATACAGAGGCTGCTCTCCCTCAAAAAGGAAACTCCAGGACAAAGGACAAAGCATATTTTTAGCAATTTTCTCTTGCCATTCCATTAAAAATGAAGTTTGCTGGCAACTTTAACTGATGCTCTGGGAGCTGTGCCTGTAATTTTCAGAGGATGCTGCAGCCAATAACTCTTCATTTTCCAGAGAACAGCTTAGAGAGAGAATAATGTCCTGTGTTAGCTTCATTTTTTTTAATCAGAAAGTAGACTAGAAGAACCCAACACAAGGTGGCAGTAAGGAATATTTCAGCATTTAGATCAGAGCTTTTAAACTTGGCAAATGTAAGACATGTGAATTTCAACTCTTTAACCTGAGAGTTGAAGGCTATATATCTTAATGTTGTCAAGTTTGAAAAAAATCTGATTTAGATGAAAAGGCTTTATCTCTCTGATTAACCTGCACAACAGTCTTTGAAAAAAGATCATTGTGTTAATATTTTTACGATTCCCATATAAGATACAGTGGAACCCCGACTTACGAGTTTAATTGGTTCCGGAAGGAGGCTCGCACGTCGAACAGCTCGTATGTCGAAACATTGTTTCCCATAGGAAACAATGTAAAAGCGATTAATGCGTGCAAGCCCGAGGGCTGAGGGGGAAAAGACGTCGGCTGAAGCGGGGAAGTTCGCCAGGAGGCAGCAGAAAAGCCGCGCGTGTCTTTTAAAACATCGGAGCCGGCATGGGGAGGCTCTCAATCAACCCCCGAGTCCGGGTTCGGGGCTCGGAGGCTGATTAAAAGCCTCCCCGTGCCGGCTCTGATGTTTTAAAACACACGCGCGGCGTTTCCGCTGCCTCCTACAGCGGGGGCGTGTGTTTTAAAACATCGGAGCCAGCATGGGGAGGCTCTCAATCAACCCCCGAGTCCGGGTTTGGGGCTCGGAGGCTGATTAAAAGCCTCCCCGTGCCGGCTCTGATGTTTTAAAACACACGCGCGGCGTTTCCGCTGCCTCCTACAGCGGGGGGCGTGTGTTTTAAAACATCGGAGCCGGCATGGGGAGGCTCTCAATCAACCCCCGAGTCCGGGTTTGGGGCTCGGAGGCTGATTAAAAGCCTCCCCGTGCCGGCTCTGATGTTTTAAAACACACGCGCGGCGTTTCCGCTGCCTCCTACAGCGGGGGCGTGTGTTTTAAAACATCGGAGCCAGCATGGGGAGGCTCTCAATCAACCCCCGAGTCCGGGTTTGGGGCTCGGAGGCTGATTAAAAGCCTCCCCGTGCCGGCTCTGATGTTTTAAAACACACGCGCGGCGTTTCCGCTGCCTCCTACAGCGGGGGCGTGTGTTTTAAAACATCGGAGCCGGCATGGGGAGGCTCTCAATCAACCCCCGAGTCCGGGTTTGGGGCTCGGAGGCTGATTAAAAGCCTCCCCGTGCCGGCTCTGATGTTTTAAAACACACGCGCGGCGTTTCCGCTGCCTCCTACAGCGGGGGCGTGTGTTTTAAAAAATCGGAGCCAGCATGGGGAGGCTCTCAATCAACCCCCGAGTCCGGGTTTGGGGCTCGGAGGCTGATTAAAAGCCTCCCCGTGCCGGCTCTGATGTTTTAAAACACACGCGCGGCGTTTCCGCTGCCTCCTACAGCGGGGGCGTGTGTTTTAAAACATCGGAGCCAGCATGGGGAGGCTCTCAATCAACCCCCGAGTCCGGGTTTGGGGCTCGGAGGCTGATTAAAAGCCTCCCCGTGCCGGCTCTGATGTTTTAAAACACACGCGCGGCGTTTCCGCTGCCTCCTACAGCGGGGGCGTGTGTTTTAAAACATCGGAGCCAGCATGGGGAGGCTCTCAATCAACCCCCGAGTCCGGGTTTGGGGCTCGGAGGCTGATTAAAAGCCTCCCCATGCCGGCTCCGATGTTTTAAAACACACGCCCCCGCTGTAGGAGGCAGCGGAAACGCCGCGCGTGTGTTTTAAAACATCAGAGCCGGCACGGGGAGGCTTTTAATCAGCCTCCGAGCCCCAAACCCGGACTCGGGGGTTGATTGAGAGCCTCCCCATGCCGGCTCCGATGTTTTAAAACACACGCCCCCGCTGTAGGAGGCAGCGGAAACGCCGCGCGTGTGTTTTAAAACATCAGAGCCGGCACGGGGAGGCTTTTAATCAGCCTCCGAGCCCCAAACCCGGACTCGGGGGTTGATTGAGAGCCTCCCCATGCCGGCTCCGATGTTTTAAAACACACGCCCCCGCTGTAGGAGGCAGCGGAAACGCCGCGCGTGTGTTTTAAAACATCAGAGCCGGCACGGGGAGGCTTTTAATCAGCCTCCGAGCCCCAAACCCGGACTCGGGGGTTGATTGAGAGCCTCCCCATGCTGGCTCCGATGTTTTAAAACACACGCCCCCGCTGTAGGAGGCAGCGGAAACGCCGCGCGTGTGTTTTAAAACATCAGAGCCGGCACGGGGAGGCTTTTAATCAGCCTCCGAGCCCCAAACCCGGACTCGGGGGTTGATTGAGAGCCTCCCCATGCTGGCTCCGATGTTTTAAAACACACGCCCCCGCTGTAGGAGGCAGCGGAAACGCCGCGCGTGTGTTTTAAAACATCAGAGCCGGCACGGGGAGGCTTTTAATCAGCCTCCGAGCCCCAAACCCGGACTCGGGGGTTGATTGAGAGCCTCCCCATGCCGGCTCCGATGTTTTAAAAACACACGCCCCCGCTGTAGGAGGCAGCGGAAACGCCGCGCGTGTGTTTTAAAACATCAGAGCCGGCACGGGGAGGCTTTTAATCAGCCTCCGAGCCCCAAACCCGGACTCGGGGGTTGATTGAGAGCCTCCCCATGCTGGCTCCGATGTTTTAAAACACACGCCCCCGCTGTAGGAGGCAGCGGAAACGCCGCGCGTGTGTTTTAAAACATCAGAGCCGGCACGGGGAGGCTTTTAATCAGCCTCCGAGCCCCAAACCCGGACTCGGGGGTTGATTGAGAGCCTCCCCATGCTGGCTCCGATGTTTTAAAAGACACGCGCGGCTTTTCTGCTGCCTCCTGGCGAACTTCCCCGCTGTAGGAGGCAGCGGAAACGCCGCGCGTGTGTTTTAAAACATCAGAGCCGGCACGGGGAGGCTTTTAATCAGCCTCCGAGCCCCGAACCCGGACTCGGGGGTTGATTGAGAGCCTCCCCCATGCCGGCTCCGATGTTTTAAAAGACACGCGCGGCTTTTCTGCTGCCTCCTGGCGAACTTCCCCGCTTTAGGAGGCAGCGGAAAAGCCGCTTATTTTTTCTTGCTTATTTTTTCCCGCCACTCGCAGCGAAAGTGCCCCGGTTTTTTTTTGCCGCCCCCCCCCCCGCCCGCCTCTCGCAGCAAGTTCTTGTCCGGGCGTTTTTTTTTGCCCCCCCCCCCCCCCCCCCGCCCACCTCGCAGCAAGTGCTTGTCCGGGCGTTTTTTTTTGCCGCCCCACCCCCCCCCCGCCCGCCTCTTGCAGCAAGTGCTTGTCCGGGTGTTTTTTTTTTGCCCCCCCCCGCCCGCCTCGCAGCAAGTGCTTGTCCGGGCGGTTTTTTTGCCGCCCCCCGCCCGCCCGCTTCTGCACCCCCAGCAGAAGCCAAGGACTCACCAAGAGCTGGATATTGTACTGAGAAGAGCCGGCCTGGCTTGCTTTGCTTCGGAGAAATAAAGCGTCACGCCCCCCTGACGCTTTTGGCGGCAAAAGAGCCCAGCATCGCTTCGGAAGCCGCCGAAAGCGTCAGAGGGGCGTGACGCTTTATTCGGCTCTGCATCAGCTCGGAAGCAAAGCAAGCCAGGCCGGCTCTTCTCGGCTCGTATCCCGAATGGAAGCTCGTGAGCGAACAAAAATTTCTCTACTCTCCCAGCTCGTATCTCGAGTAGCTCGTAAGTAGAGCTGCTCGTATGTCGGGGTTCCACTGTATAAGGAGTTACAATCTTACTTGAGAATAGCAACACAATACAGTATGCAGTTCCCACAATACAACAGGTGCTCGTTTAAATTGTTGTAGTTGTTGACAATTATATTTGTCTGCTGAAAATCACTGAGATTTCCACTTACCACAAAATCACATTCAGTAAAATAAACACCCTGAAGGGGGTGGAAACCTCAATAATTACATTAAAGCTGCCCCGGATGTTTATTATAATGGGGATTTTCTTCAAAAATAAAAATAAACTTACCATATTTGTGCCCTTGTCAATAGCTCAAAAAAGATGCTTGGTCCACCCTCCCCCGAAACAGGATTATTTTCAATTAATAAACATATCTCACACCAGGCATAAATCAAGGAACTTACAGCTCATTTCACAGCATTTGTTCCTTCTAAATTTAAGCATCCATATAAAGCTAAAAGCTTTATGATTGATTTGCATTTTTGTCCTTGGAGGGCCTCCCACGGAAGTTTTGTTAGAATCAGGAAAATTTCTGTAGAGGGACTTCACCAATGGCATAAAGTGAGGATACTTATGGTTCTAAAAGAAGACTTACTTTATTGAGGTTTTCTACCGGTAGATATGCCTACTTCAGAATGTGTTCGAAGTGAGATGCATTTTGTTTACTAAGAAAAACTCACTTCTTTTTTTCCTAGCCAAAAATAATTCATCATTGATCTGAGAGGGATTTTCATATTGTGGTGTGGTGGTGTTTATAAATTTAAGATGGTTTGGATGTATGTATGAGTGTGAAAAGGAAGGAAGCCTAGTATAGATCTATTTCCAGCTTCTTATGCTCTCATCAGCTAGACATACCCTTACTGGGATTTGAACCTGTAACCTACTGCATGCAAGGCAGGATATTAACCTCTGAGCTACAGGCTCACCTCCAAATCAGCTTTTACCGGGGAAGAGCTATATTTATGTTCTACTGCTATATTTGGCCACAGTTTGTAGTTTTTTAGAATATTCTCTTTGGGTGATTTGTGCATTTTGGATTTTTATTGATTGCTATCCTCTGTTGTTGCACCTGGTTTACGCTCCAGTTGTAACACCAGAAGAGTTTTGGGTTTATTTGGGATCAGACTTCCCTCCTCCAGTCAATCCTGTTTTGGAATACTATACCCTATGGAAAACTTGGGGGGGGGGGGGCATTTTTGTGGGAAACAGCCTCCAGGCTGTTGCTTTCACAACAATCTTTAACATGCAGGTAATCCTTGACTTCAACAGTATATATAGTGACTGTTTGAAATTACAATGGCATTGAAAGCTCATGACCATTGTAGTATCCTCTTGGTTATGTGATTTACATTTGGATGCTTGACAACTAATTTATATTTATGATGGCTGCAGTGATCCCCTTTTGCAACTTTCTGACAAGCAAAATCAATGGGGAAATCCAGATTCATTTAACAACAGTTTGACTAATTAAACAACTACACTTAACTGTTCACTTAACAATTATTCCTCCAAACCCTCCCTCCTTCCTTCCTTCCTTCCTTCCTTCTTTCCTTCCTTTTCTATTTTATAGAGCTAAAAGAGAAGTTGGAAAAAGAATAATAAACCTTTTTTTAAAGTAGTATAAAAAACACACCCTACACTCTCCAAATGTTTGTTTAAAAATGAAATATCATTTATCCATCACTTATTGATGGAATTAAATAAAACTAAATTCTAAGCATTGTGAAATTACTGATTTCAAGGCATAAGGATTCAATTAGGTAGAAGTGCCTGACTTCAACTTTCAAAGCTGATATTTTGTTTATTGTTACTATATTTAAGGAAGTCAAAAGGATGAGAATAAAAGTGATTATAATAAGCTGTTGTTCCTGTTGTTATGACAACTGACTACAGAAATTTCAGTGAACTTTGACAAATAATAAAGTTGTGTGATCATCCTACAAAGTCCTTTCTTTGGCTTTCTGAAAATAATTCTCTAGCTAGAAGCAAATTCTGTTGCATTTAAAATAAATTATTACAACTGTATAGCAACCTCAATATTTGTCTTTTCAAGCAGCTGGAATATTCTATATTGTTCCCAACATTCACTTGCATGTAGGTCAATATTTATTATTATCTGTCAACAACAATGTGAAGTTACAGCTGCCAGTTGTTTAGCTAGTGTTGGCCTTCATACGCATCACATTCCAAACACCTAGGATATTTTAATAGACAGTGATCCCTCGAGTTTCGTGATCTCGATCTTCGCGAAACGCTATATTGCGATTTTTAAAAAAATATTAATTAAAAAAAATCACTTCCGCGTTTGGCTTCGGGAGTCAGCTGGGAAGCGGCGCGGCTGTTTTAAAAGGTCACAGCCGGCCTGGGGGGGCTTCCCAGCACCCCCCCGAACCCCCAACCTGGGTCTTCCCCGGCTGCCCACGCAAAGGGGAAACCCCGGTCTCCTCGCTGATGCCCGCCGCTCGCCCGCCTGCCAGCAAGAGGGGGAAGACCCAGGGAAGGTTCCTTCGGCCGCCCAGCAGCTGATCTGCTCGGGTAGCGCAGCAGCAGCGAGGAGCCGAATCGGGGTTTCCCCTTTGCGTGTGGGCAGCGGGGAACGCAAACTCCACCATCTACGCATGCGCGGGCCATAGAAAAAAAAAGGGCGTGCATGCGCAGAGGGTGTTTTTACTTCCGCAACCCTACATCGCGAAAAATCGATTATCGCGAGGGGTCTTGGAACGGAACCCTCGCGATAATAGAGGGATCACTGTATTGGCATTTCAAAACTTATTGAATTTGGTATTACAGTGGTACCTCATCTTATGAACGCCTCTTCTAATGAACTTTTCAAGATACGAACCCGGTGTTTAAGATTTTTTTGCCTCTTCTTCCGAACTATTTTCCACCTTACGAACCCAAGCCGCTGCTGCTAAGATAAAGGGGTTTCTTCCCCCCCCTTTTTTTAAGAAAGAAAAGGGAGGGGTGGCTTGGAGTGGGGAAAAGACTCCATTTAATTAACTAGGAGAACGGCGTGTTTGCAAGCACTGAGGGGGGGGTGTCTTTTTAAGAAAGAAAAGGGGAGGGGTGGCTTGGAGTGGGGAAAAGACTCCATTTAATTAACTAGGAGAACAGCGTGCTTGCAGAGGCACTGAAAGAGTGTCTTTTGAAGAAAGAAAAGGGAGGGGTGTCCCCTTGCCTTTCTTCCTTCCCACTCACCCTTTAGCCTAGCCTTGCTTCTTCCACCCGCCCCCTTTAGCTGCTCCTCCCTGCCCTCTGTTCGCCTCCCTTCTAAAGTTTGGGATTTTCCTGAAGGATTTGCACGCATTATTTGCTTTTACATTGATTCCTATGGGAAACATTGTTTCATCTTACGAACTTTTCACCTTACGAACCTCTTCCTGGAACCAATTAAGTTCGTATCATGAGGTACCACTGTACATGCATTTTGACACAAAAATACGCTGGTACTCATCATTTTGAGACACTACAAAAGGAAGTGGGGGACAGTTACAGAGGGCAGACAGGAAGTCAGCAGTAGCAGGAAGGTCACTAACATAGGATAAGGGACAGATAGGAAGACAAAACAAAGGGGGCAAGTGATAAGTCGCATGGTTTATTTGGTACTCATCCTTTTTAGTACTTCCTGGAATCAATTATCGACAAATACCAAGGTATAACTGTGATATATATGTGGATCCGAGCAGTAACATGACCTTTTGCAATTGACATCTGGAAATTTTTATCAATGCAGAGATTTATTAGTGCCATGCAATAATTTTTGGACATTTGATTTGATAAAACCACAGGAACCATCACAACTGATTTATATCATAATTTTCAATTTCAATTTTCAGATCTTGATACTTTGTGATCTTCCCTCGTGTCTTCTATATTCCTTGATATTGCCACAATTACCCATACTTTCTTTTCTACCACAATTATATCTGGTTTGTTAAAAGACTATATTTGGAAATCCTACAACATTTTAACCTGCTCATTTTCAACTATTTTTAAACTATATGTTCCTACCAATTTTTAAATTATTGGAATATGATAATTTTTATGGATGCTCCAGTGAATCATTTCGGTGATTGTGTTACATCGTTTATAATTAATTTGTGTGATCTTTTTTTGCCCGAGTTGAGCATGCGATCTACTGTTTCTTCTGTTTTTTTGTGCAAACTACAATTTGAATCACTTGAGTATTTTTTAACTCTGGTCTTGGTTGCATTAATTTGAGTTGTTTGCTTTTCCTCAAGCCAAAATCAAACCTTCAGTTTCTTTTTCAATGTTCTAGTTATAACCCATTTCAAAGTTTTAGCTTTATCCACTTTTCCCTCCATCTTTTGTAGAAATTGACCATGTAATGTTCTTCCTTGCCAGCATTCTGTTTGTATTTTTATTAAATGTTTTCAATATTTTCTTTTTGTTTCCTGTTTAGTAAGTTCTAAATTTTTAACTTGCATCAAGACTTCTTCTTGGCTATTTTTCATATAATCAGATAATGCACACTTTTCTTCTTTGACTTCAATAAATCTGCGAGGCATTTATCAGTATATCTATTATCAATATCACTATAGGGATGCAGTATATACATAAAATTGTTATGGTTTGTGAGACAGTCAGCCATACGTTTTAGACTGGATTTGGCATTTTTCTCCATCTATTGGGTCCTTCCTAAGAACTTGAAATAGGCAGGTGTTGTTTGATTGTGTTAAAGGAATCTTTGCAAGATGTAAGCTGTTCCAAGTAAAGCTGCCTTTTGCAATTGACTGATGGTGATTTTTGTCAATGTTAATTTCCCAATCAAGCCCAGTTTCTAGATTCTGAATTCCCATCCATCAAAGGAAAGAGCTAAAATATTTGAGGTTACTTGGTGGTTTTAGCCTTGCTTGCTTTCCCTAGTTCTCTTATCTTTTCCCTCCCTTTTTTGACTACTTTTCTCATTCTCCCATATACACCCTCCCATTTTCTGTATCTCTACTTTTCCATGCTTTTTGTCCCTAATCGATTCAATGTCTTGTTTTTTCCCACCTCTCACACTCCTTCACACCCAGAGTGCTTGCTTCCTTGCCTGGGGCAATCCCCTCCACCACCCTAGCTTCCTCTCCAACATCTGGCTGACTTTTTCTCTTCCTGCCTTCCCCATTCCAGGATTCAGATTTAATGCCAATAAGACCAATAGATCAGACATCCAGGCCTTGCTTATTAATGGAGACCAAGTGGAGCAAGTGACCAGTTTTAAGTTTCTGGGTATTATCATAAAAGAGGACCTGACCTGGGACGCTCATATTGCAGCACTGGTCAAAAGGGCCCAGCAGAGATTATAGTACCTGAAACTTCTCAGAAAGAAAAACTGATTGAAAAACTTATAGTGACCTTCTACTGCTTCACCTTAAAGAGTATGTTAACACATTGCACCTGTGTATGGTTTGCCAATTGCACAGTGACATATAGGACAGCACTCCAGAGTTAACATCATTGTCCAGAGGATCATCAGTTGCCCTCCAAATTCTTTGGAAGAGCTTTATAGCTCCTGCTGCCTTAAAATGGTTCAAAATATTCTTAACGATCCTTCTCATCTGGGCATGCTTTTTTTATTATTATTACATCTAACAGACAGTACAAGATAAAAAAAATAAGGACAAATAGGCTGAAAAACTGCTTCTATCCCAGAGCAGAAACTATATTGAATTCTACTCCATAGTGCAATATTAATGTAATATCAGGGGTTTTCAATTCAATTGTATAGAGCCGTGATGGCGAACCTATGGCACACATGGTGGAAGTCGCATGCAGAGACATCTCTCCGGGCATGCAGGCTGTCTCCCGTTGATCTTCCGGGTTCTGATGTGCTGGCCAGCTAGTCTTCACATGCGTGGGAGCACCAGAAACTGGAGGACCAGGTGAATCTTCTGGTTTCCAGCACCCACAATACATACTGACCAGCTGGTCCATATAGGCATGTGTGAAAGAAACTGGAAAACCAGGTGGCCAGCGCCGCATGCACGTGCTGGAAACTGAAAGATTATCTTTATGGTATGTGAAGAAAATTTAGGTTGCAGTGACCATCTATGTTTGTGGTTTGATGTAAAAACTCATTGTGAGCAATCCTATAATGCAACCAAAGTATTGGATTTCAGAAAAACAAATTTTAATGCAATGGGGGAATATTTAGATAATGAATTAAAGGGGAGGGATAAAATGGCAGGAGCGAGCACCCAGTGGACTGTATTTAAAAAGGCCATCTTAAAAGCCACTGGACTGTATGTAAGACAAATAACTAAAGGTAAAAGGAAGAAGAAACCGCTATGGTTTAGCAATGATGTAAGGACTATAGTCAATGAAAAAAAGGCTGCCTATAGGAGGTATAAAGAGTCTGGAAGTATAGCTGATAGGGAGGTGTATAAAATGAGACAGAAGGAGGCGAAACAGATAATATATGCTGCTAAAGCCTCAAAAGAGGAAGAAATTGCCAAATCTCTAAAGAAGGGGGGTAAAACCTTCTTCAGATATATTAGTGATAAGAAGAAGAAAAACTGCGGCATCATGAAGCTTAGTACCGGGAAAAATACATGCATTAATGGGAATAAGGAGATCGCTGACCATTTCAATAGCTACTTCTGTTCAGTTTTCTCAAAAGACACCTTACAAAATAATACTATAGAGGGATATAGCATTGCCTCCAACTGTACGGATTCAGCTCCAGTGATCTTAGAAGCCGATGTCTTAGAAGAACTTGAACGATTAAAGATAAATAAGGCAATGGGTCCAGATGGCATCCACCCCAGAGTTCTTAAAGAACTCAGATCTGTCATTGCTACCCCCCTGACTGATTTGTTTAACCAATCCTTGTTAACAGGAGATGTTCCTGAGGATTGGAGAATGGCAAGTGTTGTGCCTATCCACAAGAAGGGCAGTAGAGAAGAAGCTGGTAACTACAGGCCAGTTAGCTTGACATCAGTTGTCGTTAAAATGATGGAGACTCTACTGAAAAAGAGGATAAATCAGCACCTAAAAAACAATAAATTATTGGACCCAAATCAGCATGGCTTTACTGAAGGCAAATCATGTCAGACTAATCTCATTGATTTCTTTGACTATGTCACAAAGGTGTTGGATGAAGGTGGTGCCGTGGATATTGCCTACCTGGACTTCAGCAAAGCCTTTGATACGGTTCCACATAAAGAGCTGATAGATAAATTAGTGAAGATTGGACTTAATCCCTGGATAGTTCAATGGATTTGCAGCTGGCTGAAGCATAGACACCAGAGGGTTGTTGTGAATGGTGAGTATTCTGAGCAGAGTCAGGTTACAAGCGGTGTGCCACAAGGGTCTGTTCTGGGTCCTATTCTTTTTAATATGTTTGTGAGTGACATAGGGGAAGGTCTGGTAGGGAAGGTTTGCCTATTTGCCGATGACTCTAAAGTGTGCAATAGGGTTGATATTCCTGGAGGCGTCGGCAATATGGTAAATGATTTAGCTTTACTAGATAAATGGTCAAAGCAATGGAAACTGCAGTTTAATGTTTCCAAATGTAAAATAATGCACTTGGGGAAAAGGAATCCTCAATCTGACTATTGTATTGGCAGTTCTGTGTTAGCAAATACTTCAAAAGAAAAGGATTTAGGCGTAGTGATTTCTGACAGTCTCAAAATGGGTGAACAGTGCAGTCAGGCAGTAGGGAAAGCAAGTAGGATGCTTGGCTGCATAGCTAGAGGTATAACAAGCAGGAAGAGGGAGATTATGATCCCGCTATATAGAATGCTGGTGAGACCACATTTGGAATACTGTGTTCAGTTCTGGAGACCTCACCTACAAAAAGATATTGACAAAATTGAACGGGTCCAAAGACGGGCTACAAGAATGGTGGAAGGTCTTAAGTATAAAACGTATCAGGAAAGACTTAATGAACTCAATCTGTATAGTCTGGAGGACAGAAGGAAAAGGGGGGACATGATCGAAACATTTAAATATATTAAAGGGTTAAATAAGGTCCAGGAGGGAAGTGTTTTTAATAGGAAAGTGAACACAAGAACAAGGGGACACAATCTGAGGTTAGTTGGGGGAAAGATCAAAAGCAACATGAGAAAATATTATTTTACTGAAAGAGTAGTAGATCCTTGGAACAAACTTCCAGCAGACGTGGTAGATAAATCCACAGTAACTGAATTTAAACATGCCTGGGATAAACATATATCCATCCTAAGATAAAATACAGAAAATAGTATAAGGGCAGACTAGATGGACCATGGGGTCTTTTTCTGCCGTCAGACTTCTATGTTTCTATGTTTCTATGTTTCTATGTGCATGCACACTGGGTGGCTGATCTTCCAGTTTCTGGCATGCACTTATGTGCCCCCATTTCAGCACTTAGTGCCGAAAAGTTTTCTATGTTCTATATTCTATATCAATTCGCCAACTCTGGTATAGAATATGAAGGATGTGCGTGTGCTTTTTTGAATGTATAGTGTATACTGAACATGGTATTTAATTTTGTTGTACAAAGTGCAAAGATAATAAAGCAAATACAAATGCAATACAATACAGATTGCCTCCTTTTACAGTAGTATTAGTCTTTCTTCCAGGGATGAACAATATAGAAGTTAGGATACCAAGATGTATGGCGGAGAGGGGCGGCATACAAATCCAATGAATGAATGAATGAATGAATGAATGAATGAATGAATGAATGAATGAATGAATGAATGAATGAATATTAATATTATTAGACGAGACAAGAGACCCATGCCCTAGGTCCCATCTGTTGAGTAAATGCCATATGGAGAGGACCAGGGGGAAAAAACAAAACTTTTTTTTCATAGCAATTGCCCTACAGAACATCATTCCTCCCAGAAACCAGATTGGCCCAAAACCTTCTGGTCTTTCATAATATCTAAAATAGGCGAGTTTGTCATTGGACTTGGGTTCTGAATGTATGGTACAGTGGCTATGCTGATTACTGTTGTTGGTTTTTCTAACATGGTTAACCGTTGTATTCTATTGTTAAGAGACAGGGTATCTTTATATTTTTTTATTATTATAAGCTTACCCGAGTCATGTATTTGAGATGGGCACCTATATAAATCAAATAAACAGGATTGCAGCAGTGCACAGGAGATGGAACGTATGCTTATGTACATGCGCATGTTGGATATCAACAAAAGAGGCTTAGCAGCAACTTTCCCTGTGCCCTTTTGGCTGACTCAGCCCAATGCATGCTACTGATTATGGGGATAAAATTGAGGGGACTCCCTTATGGGCTATTGTGAGTTTTCAGTCAGTGAAAAGGTGAGATACAGAACCATAAAGGGAAAAAAAATGTTCACATTGTGTAATTATTTTCTTGTCTTTTTAAAAAAAGAAATAAATAATCCTAGCATTTTCACCTAATTTCCCTTGTGCTACCTTTTGTACTGCACCATAACACTTTTTTTACCATAGGCAAAAACCTCACAAATTACATAGAACAAGTTGCAAAAATGGATATGTTACACTGCACTGGTTAACACAGAGTGTTCAGAGTGTGAAATAGTGTTATCGCTTCTGCGAACAATTTCTATGGCCCTTAACATGTAAGCCCAAAAATTTCTAATTACCATAGCAAAAGAAGTCACCCTGGGAAAAGTGAAGAAAAGCACCATTTGCTCCCCTTTTCAATCTAAATGAGAAGACTCAGTAGTTGATGTTTTTTTTTACTGATCCTTCCATGTTCTTCTAGGAAAGGGGTGTTACACTGGTGGCCCGCAAGCCAGATGAGTCACACACAGGTCACGACCAGCTCCATGAAGGAAAAAAACATTGTGATATATCATGTGATGGCAACGTGACGCTGCAAATTTGACACACATGTTCTAGAACAGTGATGGCGAACCTATGGCACGGGTGCCACAGGTGGCACATGGAGCCATATCTGCTGGCACGCAAACCGTTGCCCTAGCTCAGCTTCAGTGTTCATGTGTGTGCCAGCCATCTGATTTTTGGCTTGCACAGAGGCTCTGGGAGGATGTTTTTGGCTTCCAGAGAGCCCCCGGAGGATGGAGGAGGGTGTTTTTACCCTCCTCCAGTTCCAGGGAAGAGTTTGGAGCCTCGGGAGAACAAAACACAAGCCTACTGGGGCCACCAGAAGTTGGGAAACAAGACATTTCCAGCCTCCAGAGGACCTCCAGGGAGTGGGGGAAGCTGTTTTCGCCCTCCCGAGGCATTTAATATAGCATTGCTTCCAGCTGTACGGATTCAGCTCCAGTGATCTTAGAAGCCGATGTCTTAGAAGAACTTGAATGATTAAAGATAAATAAGGCAATGGATCCAGATGGCATCCACCCCACAGTTCTTAAAGAACTCATATCTGTCATTGCTACCCCCCTGACTGATTTGTTTAATTAACCAATCCCTGTTAACAGGAGATGTTCCTGAGGATTGGAGAATGGCCAGTGTTGTGTCTATCCACAAGAAGGGCAGTAGAGAAGAAGCTGGTAACTACAGGCCAGTTAGCTTGACATCAGTTGTAGTTAAAATGATAGAGACTCTACTCAAAAAGAGGATAAATCAGCACCTAAAAAACAATAACTTATTGGACCCAAATCAGCATGGCTTTACTGAAGGCAAATCATGTCAGACTAATCTCATTGATTTCTTTGACTATGTCACAAAGGTGTTGGATGAAGGTGGTGCCGTGGATATTGCCTATCTGGACTTCAGCAAAGCCTTTGATATGGTTCCATATAAAGAGCTGATAGATAAATTAGTGAAGATTGGACTTAATCCCTGGATAGTTCAGTGGATTTGCAGCTGGCTGAAGCATAGACATCAGAGAATTGTTGTTAATGGCGAGTATTCTGAGCAGAGACTGGTTACAAGCGGTGTGCCACAAGGGTCTGTTCTGGGTCCTATTCTTTTTAATATGTTTGTGAGTGACATAGGGGAAGGTTTGGTAGGGAAGGTTTGCCTATTTGCCGATGACTCTAAAGTGTGCAATAGGGTTGATATTCCTGGAGGCATCCATAATATAATAAATGATTTAGCTTTACTAGATAAATTGTCAAAGCAATGAAAACTGAAGTTTAATGTTTCCAAATGTAAAATAATGCACTAGGGGGAAAGGAATCCTCAATCTGAGTATTGCATTGGCAGTTCTGTGTTAGCAAAAACTTCAGAAGAGAAGGATTCAGGGGTAGTGATTTCTGACAGTCCCAAAATGGGTGAACAGTGTGGTCGGGCAGTAGGAAAAGCAAGTAGGATAACAAGCAGGAAGAGGGAGATTGTGATCCCGCTGTATAGAGCGCTGGTGAGACCACATTTGGAATAATACTGTGTTCAGTTCTGGAGACCTCACCGACAAAAAGATATTGATAAAATTGAACGGGTCCAAAGACAGGCTACAAAAATGGTGGAAGGTCTTAAGCATAAAACCTATCAGGAAAGACTTAATGAATTCAATTTGTATAGTCTGGAGGACAGAAGGGAAAGGGGGACGTGATCGAAACATTTAAATATGTTAAAGGGTTAAATAAGGTTCAGGAGGGAAGTGTTTTTAATAGGAAAGTGGACACAAGAACAAGGGTACACAATCTGAAGTTAGTTGGGGGAAAGATCAGAAGCAACATGAGAAAGTATTATTTTACTGAAAGAGTAGTTGATCCTTGGAACAGACGTGGTTGGTAAATCCACAGTAACTGAAATTAAACATGCCTGGGATAAACATATATCCATCCTAAGATAAAATACAGAAAATAGTATAAGGGCAGACTAGATGGACCATGAGGTCTTTTTCTGCTGTCAATCTTCTATGTTTCTATGTTTAATTATGGGTGTGGGCACTTACGCATGCGTGAGAGTGCGCACACACACTGTTTTGGCACCTGAGGAAAAAAAGGTTCGCCATCACTTTTCTAGAAGGTTATCAATCCTTTGGGACAAATTTTCAGAACTTGTAGGAGACCGTCAAAATGGTTCCTCTTCTGTTAGTTAAGTCTAACTTTTCTGGATTTAAAAGTGTTCTTTTTTACAGAATAAAAACTTTGAATGTAATGCCCTGGTTCCCAGCATGGGGCGCACACCACCCAGGGGGGCAATTAGATTTTGGAGGGGGGCAATTGGAACCTTGTTTAAACCAAGTTAATGGCCTTTTAGGTTTCCTCCATGTGAGTAAGAGTTCACTTTTTGAATAGTAAGAATTATATGTCATGGGGGGGGGGGGGAATCAGGGTTTTAAAGATGCTTAGGTGGGGCATGGCCAAAAAAAGATTGGGAACCACTGTGCAACCTAAAGAAAAGGTACACAGATTGAATATATAGAGAAAATAAATGATTACAATTCAGCTAATTGACTTCCTCCCAGTAGTTTATCCTTTCTCTCCCTGGTGTTGTGGTTAGCTCTGGCCCAGCTCCTGCCCCAAGGACTGTGGATGTGGGGGAGACATCCACATGCTGCAGGCCTGTTTTGCTCCCGGTGGAATCTGCTGATGAAGGCTCCTCTGACCAAGAAGATATGAGTGACAGGGAGGAGGAGAGTCGGGCAGACAGCTCAGAAGGAGATCAATTATCTAGCTCCTCCTTGGATTCAAAACAAGAGTTAATGATGCAGCCACGCATGCGGAGAGCGATGCATAGGCAGCAACAACTGAGAGATTATTATCAAAGAAAATGAGGCCACCTGTGGTTGGGTGGGGCTGTGGTAATTAGTGAGGCTGCTATAAATAGCAGCCTGTGGGTTTGGCCATTGTGGAGGATTATTTGATCGTGTGTTTCGTGACTGCTTTACTGACTTTGACCTTTTGTGTGCTGATTTTTCCCCGCTTTGAAACTAAACCAGAGCAAAGTGTGTTTGACTTTGTGAAAGAAGAAGGACTGTGAATTGCCTCACAGCTGCAAGCTAAGTATCACAGAACTGATAAGAGACTTGTACAAATTACCAGTTTGTTTGGAGATGAGTGCTCTTTGCTATACCAAAAGAGGGCTTAGGTTAAGTGAATTTTCATTATAAAGAACATTGTTTTGAATTTTCAAACTTGTGTGTGTCTGAAATTTGAACCTGTGAATTTTTGGGAGGAGTCTACCAGAGAGCCCGACAGAACACCTGGCGAAACCAGTTTTATCAAACATCCATTTTGGCTCCACAGTTGGGAAGTGCTTCTTGTTTAACGAGTCAGTTTTAAGGATGCTGTAACTTTGATTTGAATTTTCTGACTGTTTATTTGACTCTTCTTTGGGTAGAAGCACAGGTTTAGCTTAAGAAGAGAAACCAGGACCAGGCAGTGTCAGAATTAGATTTTTTTTTAAAAAGGCATATATTACATAGGGTAATCTCATCTATATGTTTTATTATACTGAGGATTGCTGTCAGCATAAGCCTCTGGAACTGACATTTGGGGATTTACTTAGAATCTGAAGGAGGGCTCCAGAGCAACCAAACTGCAAGATTTCCAAAATGTACTGAATTACAAAATTGTCTTAGGAAGAGTTCACCGCTGACTCAATCTAGGATTATATAACTTCATCACTGTGTTCATTGCACCTCCTCCATTGTCTGCGGTAAAACATTTATACTTTCAGTATAAAAAGATAGCTTTGGTCAAATAGGCATATTCGAAGCTGGAAGGCAAGTGTAACGAACTGAAAAGGGTCTGTTTCCCCCCTCTCTTCTTGGCCTACACGTCACCCCTACAGCTGAGAAGCTATTTGGAGAGGAGAGGGGGAAATAACCTCACAAATCCTAAAAAGATTTTAAAAAACCCAAGGGATTACATTCAAAGCAAGTGGAACAGAGGCACTGCAGAATCCACAGCTTTCATGGAAATGACAACAACAGTGTTAGGCCATTGTAAGGCAAATGCTTTTGTACGGAATATGCATATGATACCATAACATATACAAAAAAGACAGAGCTTAGAGCAAAATCTGGCAGAGATACTCATGGCAGGATACTTAACACCCTACACACACACATACACACACACTCCAACACCACTGCGGGGGGGGGGGGGAGACATATTGTCTTCAAGACCGCCTTCTACCACATACGTCCCAGTGACCAGTGAGATCCCACAGCGTTGGCCGTCTTTGAGTCCCGTCAGCTAAACAGTGGCAGGTCCTCAGAGGAGAGCCTTCTCTGTGATTGCCCCGATTCTTTGGAATCAGCTACCTCCTGAGATCCACACTGTCCCCACCATATTGGCATTCCAGAAAGCTGGAAAGACCATTGACTTTGGGGGAGGGGTATTAAAGAGGTCGGCCCATGATTGTATGGATGGCTATAAGGATTTTAAAATGCTTTTATATTGATTCATGTTTATTATTGTTGCGAGCCGCCCGGAGTCCTTGGGGATTTTGGTGGCATAGAAATGTCAACAAACAAACAAATATTAACAGAGCACTTTTAAAAATACAATATTTCATCTCTCAATACTTTTTTAATGATTACTTTTTTTAATTGGTGTTTCCGAAAGTCTGTGTCATAGAAACCAATTATCCGTCTGTCTGTCGTCTTTCATTTTGAAGCCATGACTATATACTTCCTGCCTAAGATTGAAGTTGTCCATTCCTTTCAGTAAGCTGTACAGATTTAGCATTCCTGCTTCTTCTTGCTTGCAATTAATTAGTGGGGCCAGTTGTAAGTCTATGGAGATTCTCAATCATTTGAGACATCTAATTGCAATTTGTGCCCATCAATAACATGGACATTGAATAAAATCGAACAAAAAGATGGATTAAGAACAATGATTTTCATCTGCGGAATAATAATGTGTAGGTCTGCAATATGTTTTTTTTATTAACATAGAACACCTTGTTAGCACACTTTCTATATTAACAGACAGTGGAGTGTGTGTATATGGAGAGAAAGGGGGGGGGAGGGGGAGAGAGAGGGGGAGAGAGAATTGTCCTAACAATGCAAATTCCAGGTAGAGTTATAAATGAAGAGGCAGTATACATCATAATCTCTGGAATGTTTAAAATGTACAGTATTTAAAACTACTGAAAAACTACTAAGCTTTCATCAGTCCTCTACTGACTTCATCAGAGTGTCAGTAGGGGATTTTTCTCAATAATGGCTACTGCCTCTTCGTGTGTGTGTGTGTGTGTGTGTGTGTGTGTGTGTGTACTGCTCAAAAAAATAAAAATAAAGGGAACACTCAAATAACACACCCTAGATCTGAATGAATGAAATATTCTCATTGAATACTTTGTTCTGTACAAAGTTGAATGTGCACAACAGCATGTGAAATTGATTATCACTCAGTGTTGCTTTCTAAGTGGTCAGTTTAATTTCACAGAAGTTTGATTTACTTGGAGTTATATTGTGTTGTTTAAGTTTTCTCCTTTTTTTGAGCAGTGTATAAAATGGCCCTGGGTTGGGCCGAAAGGCAAAAAAGGAGCTGTGATGTTCCTTCAATATACCTGGGTGATTTGATGCAAAAAACCATGTAACCCTTCCCTGGTACAGAGCTGAAGGGATTGGATACTGTAGCCTAGAGGTTAATTCTCTGCTTTACAAGGCCAAGGTGAGGGTATTGCTAGCTGATGAGGCCAAATAAGGCTGAAATAGATCTATCCTAGTCTCCCTTAATTTTCAAATTCAGCAAAAACATGTGACACACACACACACACACACACATACATATACATACACACAGGGATGGGCTACTGCCTGGACGAGGGGAATGCAGTGGGATAGCAAAAATGGAGCTCCACCCCAGAACACCCAATTTGCACTGAAAGATGTTGAATGAAAATACAGGGCACCCTGCATAAGCCACGCCCTTGGTGTGGTAGTAAAAACTTTGGTATCCCTTCACTGTATGTATATGTCAAATGTTTTTGCTGAATTTGAAAATTAAGGGAGACTAGGATAGATCTATTTTGACCTTATTTTGGCCTCATCAGCTAGCCATACCCTCACTGGGACTTGAACCTGCAACCTTGGCCTTGTAAGGTAGAGAATTAACCTCTAGGCTACAGTATCCAATTCCTTCAGCTCTGTACTAGGGAAGGGTGTGTGTGTGTGTGTGTGTGTGTATGTCACATGTTTTTGCTGAATTTGAAAATTAAGGGAGATTAGGATAGATAAATATGTACACACAGTGAGATATATTTAATGTATTAAATATTTTTTCCCTCTCATTGATTTCTCCTCTAAAATCTTTTCATTAAAATCAGACCTACATTACTTGGATGTATGGTTTAATCTTAGCCAGACTGTTAAAATGTGTTTCTCAGCTATTGCTACATAGAATTTAAATAAACATTTGGAAATAGACTCCTGTTTTAAGTGGGGGGAGGGCAATAAAAGCAGAATTATTTGTTTAGCGCCAGGTCTTCCTGGGGCAAAGCAGTTAATTACCTACTTCATTACCGTCTATGGAAATGCAGTAGTTTTAGAGGAGAAGCTGTTTTTCATCTCCTCTTTGTTACATGGTGAGACAGCTGTTCTTACGACAGATCCATTATAGCTTATCATCAGAGGACAGACCAGGAACATCGCACCATGAAATATGCCTCTTGTCACCACCAGCCAGAACAAATGCTGGAACTCCTCAGAAAGGGAAAGATCTGCTTTTGGAGAGAAGTGGACATTAATTCAAATAGATTGGCTTCATTGATTTTAATGTACGAGGAATTGCTATGACACAAAGGCAAGCCATAACTCCCAGAAGTCATGTGCATTTCTCCCTGGTGCCCCTTCTTCGGCGTTAATGTGGGCAGTTAGCATCAAGGAAGGAAGGATTTGAATGATAAAAAGTCATTTCTGGTTTTTCCTTTGTAAATGAACAGACTACTTTCTAAAGTTACTACTTTTGGAAATATGATCATATATATATATTTAGAATCAGTATTCCCAATGAGCCTTCATTGGGAAATAACGCTGATGTTGTCAGGGGATATGGATATGATTATTATTTATTTGCAGTCCCAGATCAATAAAGTGGCTACAGTGAACCATCTGTTTCCAAACATAGTGACATTCTTGCTTATGAGGCCAAAGGGAAGATTGTGCAGACTTGGTTTGTAAGGAGAAACTTCTTAACAGGAAGGACAATTGACCAGTGGAACAGCTTGCTGCCAGAAGTTGTGGGTGCTTCATTGCTGGAGGTTTTTAAGAAGAGACTGGACAGTCACTTCTCTGAAAAGGTACAGGTTTGAGCAAGAGGTTAGACCAGAAGACCTCGAAGGTCCCTTACAACTCTATTCTGATCAATTGAATTATTCAGGAAGCCCTTCATATTTTCTTAGAAGGGGTAGCTGGACATCCTAGTATCCAACCAATCCAATATCCATGCATAGAAATTAGATATTCTATAAAGGTCTCTTGGCAATGTGATATTTTTTTTAAGAAAAGAGTCTTGCAGCCTTAAGACCATGATTAAGCATTATCCTAATGAGAACTTACTAGGCCTTTGCTGTATGAATGGAATATAATGTAGCTTGTGGTACAGTGTCCTTCCATAATAGATAATTTATTTATTTTTAAATAATTTTTATTAGATTGATTTAAAAAATAAAACATAAAAGATAAGTAAATACATACAAAAACAAAACAACAACAACAACAACCCTCTCATCGGGAATGGCATGACCACCCCTTACGATGCCCCCCTCTCCAAGAAGGGCACCCGATTTAATATAAAAAGGCAGAAAAAGTTGTGCTGAGAGAGCAGCGGCTCACCCTCCAGCTCCGCTACGACAACGCGCCGCCCCGGAAGTCTCCTTCATTTTCCCATAATAGATAAATTAATTGCCTGTTAGTACACAGAAGTCCTTACCTTCTATCTCTACCTGTGCTTTAGTAATGCATTTTTAGTAATACCTCAAATACTACAATACTTCTGGTTTTTAGAATGAGGACCGGTTAATCCTTTGAGTATGTTGTGATAATTGCCAGTGCTTTCAGTTTCACTAATTACACATTGACTATTTTTTGATGTTGCAGGAAAGTAGTAACTGGGCTTGGTTACTTTTGGAGGAGAAATATCTTGTAATTTTCATCTGGGTATTATCTCAATTTTTCTCTATGAATAATAAGCTGAACATGACTTGAGTATTTTTGGAAATTGCCAATTACCTGCCAAATTGTCAAAAAGTGGAAGAGAATATTTACTTTGCCCTTACATAGACATCTCTAACAGCTGGCCTGAATGAGTATCAACAAAAGTCCACCTCATCTATCAGAAGGCTTTTACATATTTATTTTGGCTCAGGAGGGAAGCAAAAAAGCCTGGAGCATTAGAAATATGAGGAGGTTTTGTAACACATGAAGAACAATTGTGCCTCAGAGAAAAAACTATGGCTTTGTATGCAGAGCCACTTCATGTCACCAAAGGATGATCTTTGCTCAAACAACCAGAAGGGATCACCTAACTAATTTTTTTTAAAGTGAGTTCTGCCACAGAGGAGAGAGAGAGAAAGAATATTAAAGCTGCACTTGGATTTGAGCCACACATTGGCAGATGTCTCCTGGGTGCTTCAGGGGCTCATTAAATTACGAAGCACTTCATTGTCAATCAGGCTGTTCCACACTGTGGTAAATATGAATGACCCAGAACACAGACCCTTTAAGGGGAGACAAGTATGGAATGTATGGTATTTGTATCACTGGAAGCCTGCTTCCCAGACAAATGGAAGCACGCTTATAACTTTCTCTATTGTTTTAGAATTTACTTACTCAAAATTAATGACATGGATTCCAAAGGACAGATAGTAATTGGGACAAAAGGTGGAGAGTCAAAGAGTTTTGGCTTTGGTTGTGCGGACTTGATTTCATAGTTTGAGCCAAACACTGGAAGATCACCACCAGATAAGACCAAGTTTCCCTCATTAGAATCCTCTTTACTGTAGTTTGTGTTAGGATGTCTAGGTAATAAACCTTCAACAAACTTTAAGTAGAGTTAATGTAGCAATGTGGGTTAGTCAATTAATGAATCAGACTTAGTACAAAATAGAACAATATTATTACAGTGTTCCCTCGCTTTTAACAGGGGATGCGTTCCGAGACCATCCGCGAAAGTCGAATTTCCACGAAGTAGAGATGCGGAAGTAAATACACTATTTTTTGGCTATGAACAGTATCACAAACCTTCCCTTAATACTTTAAACCCCTGAATTGCAATTTTCCATTCCCTTAGCAACCATTTAGATTATTACTCACCATGTTTATTTATTAAAGTTTATTTTTAAAAAAAAATTATTAAAAGCAGACGGAAGTTTGGCGATGACATATGACGTCATCGGGTGGAAAAAAAACCGTGCTAGAGGGGAAAACCCCGCAAAGTATTTTTTAATTAATATTTTTGAAAAACCGTGGCATAGACTTTTCGCGAAGGGAACACTGTACAGTATATACAAATAGGCAAATAAGCAATAGTAGTTACACAGTCCAAATATCATACACATATAATCCTAATAATGGTTTACAAACCAGGTTGACACACACAGCAAAATATGCACACAGCAAATACAAAATATCTCTAGTATAAACTCCCCCAAGAGGAATGGCGTTGGCTCCCTCTTATGGCAACCAGCAAATGTTTCTTAAAGGTACAGTCTTAGACTTACATTGTTAGCTTCTGTATTGCATCATCCAAGATAGTTACATTCAGTATATTAACAGTTTGCTTAACCCAAACTTAGCCAGAGACCAATAGTTCTGGAGAACAAACTGAATAGCCTTAGAACATGGGTGTCAAACTTGCAGCATCATGTTGCCATCACGTGATGTTTCGCAACATTTTTTTCTTCGCGGAGCTGGGATTGGTATGGCCTAGGCGGGATCATCCAGCCTGCAGACCACCAGTTTGACACCCCTGATCATTCATTTGCAGTTGGTTTTATTACAAGCTAATGAACCACATTGCGATGATATAGAGTAGTTATAAATGTGCACCTATATCAGTGAGCATGTGCAAGCGTTCAGGTAATCGGAATTGTGAAATGCTTTCCCTACGATTGCATAAATAGCAACCCAAACTATTTAGGTTTTTTGCTATGCTGTATTCTTTGACAACACCGCTATGTAATGGCTCACTGGGTATGGAAATACCTCAAGCATAATAACTGTGCTATATAATCATGTTAGCCTCCCCCATCCCAGGTTAACCAAACTACAAAATCAGTTCCAGAGGAAGGTTAAAACTATTTTGATTGAGGTGGGTTGCATTAACTTTAATGTGCCAGTCCAATTGTACTGTACCTTTTTAAAATTTTATTTGTTTTGTTCTGTTTTGTCACATACGTAATGGAGATATACAGAGATTCTCCATTGCATCTGGAAGGAGAGTCCAACATGGGTATTACTCCAATCCTATTGGTAGAGACTGAGTTAGATTTACATATTAATCTAGCACCGCCCCCTCTGCTCTTCCCATGAGCCAGTTTAAAAACTCAGTCAATGAGTAGAGACATACTGAGTTGTAGCTTAAAGGTTTACTTAAGGAAAATTGTGAATAAATGTTATTACCGTTTTAATCTTCTGTTCTTTGTTTTTCAGGATGAAGACACAGGAGGATCCAGACGGTTTTTGGGGTCGCTGCCCTCAGCGGGCATCACCTCCAACGATACTCCCCAGGGGTTCTGTATTCCCCCAGTGGGAACACCCCGTAGGGGAGCAGCCAGCCTGGGGGTCCCTGACCTCCGAGGCCATACCGAGGCTGTCAGCCGAAGGTGGGGAGGTCCGCCCTCCCCACTGGGAGGCTAGATGCCGCCCGCAAGACGGGATAGGAGCGCCTCACAGCTGATGAGGCTAGAGGAGCGCCGCGCCGCTGGGAAAGCCGCCGCCGCCGGAAAGCTCCGCGGACATAGGAACAAGCGGAGAGCGCGGCAGAGACAATACAGCCCCCCCGGTGAGGCCAGGAGAAGCCTCAGGGTCGGAGGACCCGGACGGCAGCCCGAGGAGCCGCGGAGGCTGGGCGCCGCCATTTTGGGGGAGCGCTAGTGCGGCGAGAGCGTCTTTGGGCGCGAAATCGGCTGGCGGCCAGGCGGAATTGGCGCGAACGGGCGGGAACGCCCTAGTGCGCAGGCGCAAAGCCCGGGAGACCGAGGGCGCCATTTTTTCGGGTGATCCTGACGAGGTGGGCGAGAAACAAGCTACCGGAGGTCAGACACCAGAGAAGCCTTAAAACCCAACGACTGGCACTTGTGAGTACCATGGAGGAGAACCAGGGGAAGGATCTCCCAAGCTCTCCTGCCCCTTCTAAAGAAAAGGCTAAGGGCAAGCCTAAAGAGAAGGCCAAAGCCCATTCATCTGCCTCATCAAATTCCATCAAAGAGGCTGAGAAGCGCATTAAGGCGCTAGAAAAAAAGCTGGAGGCAGCCTTGCAATCTTCCCCAGCGGGGCTCCCTCTGACCCAGAGGCATCCTGCAGACCCCATCTCACCCCCAACTACCTTCGGGCCTACAGGGGTTGAAGTAGAGGAAGATTGGTCACCAGACCGGCAGTTTCAGCCCTTGCCTCCGAGCATGCCTTCACCCAGCACATCTTGGGCTAGACCAGGGTCGGCGGGCCCTTCAGGAATGAGCTACCAGGGGCCAGCAGCCACCTTCACCCCCACAGCAGCGGGCCTTCGCGCACAGCCTGGGACGTGGCAAAGTTTGCCTCCAGATCTACAGGATCTCATTGTTTCTGCGTACTCACAGAACATGGCCGGGGCTCAGCAATACAGTAGACCCCATCAGCAAGCCACATGTTCTTGGTCGGCACCGCCCCCCTCGGGTTTGGGGTCCTTGTTGGAAGAGCAGGATCAATTTGAGGACAGTGACCCGGAGTTTGGCCTTTCAGAGGATGAGACGGCGCCAGATCAGGCACCCTCAGTTGGTCTGTTTAAACCAGCATTATTCAAGACCTTGCTATGAAAGGCCAAGCAAGTAATGAATCTCCCGGGCGCCGCTAAGACGGCAGAGGCCGCTGAGGCAGGCCAGACCTCGGCCTCGCTGCTTGAGGAACCTCAACCCGAGTCCGACCACTTTCCAGCTTCAGGCATTTTCGTAAAAGGCATCAAAAGGCCTTGGCAGCAACCAGCAGCAGCACAGGGGCCTTCCAACCTCGAGAGGAAATTTTATACCTTTGACGAGGAGGTAGAAAAGCTGCTTGAATTCCCCCCAATCGACCAGCCAGTGGTGACGCTTGTTTCCAGTGCCTTGGTTCCCTCAGAGACTGGGGAAAGCCTCAGACCGGAGGAGAGAAAGGCAGAGACATTGCTGCGTAAGTCACACTTGATGTCCGGCTGGGGATTCAGGGCAGCGGCAGCAGCATCGTTTATCAATCGAGCGTCGCTAATGTGGATCAAGGAGATGCAAGCTCGACTAGGGCCCGAAGACGGGCGTCTCCGCCAGGACTTAAGTAAATTATTGGCGGCGACCGAGTTTTCGGCAGACGCTACTCTTCATGCGGCGAAGTTTTCCACAAGGAGCATGGCAACCTCGCTGTCTTCACGCCGACTTCTGTGGCTGAGAAACTGGCAGGCAGATCTTAAGTCTAAATGGCGCCTAGCCTCTGGGCCCTTCCAGGGCTCCACTCTCTTTGGAGACCTGTTGGAGAAAGTGCTAGTGGAGGACAAGGATAAGAGGAAGGTTCTCCCCAGGGCCAATAGACGACCAGATAGAAGGTTTACCCCTTACTCAAGGCGTCAGTCCTTTCGCTGGGATCCTACCAACACCAACCAAGGCCAGCGTTCCTTCTCCCAGGGTCAGTACAATCAGACCTATAGAAGCGACCGCGGATCCTTTCAGGACAGGCCGAGAGGCTATCATCAGTCCAGGAGACCATTTCGCGGTAACAACCAGAGAGGGTTCAAACGCACGAAGTGACTCGGCCGCGCCCCAACCCTTAGGAGGCAGACTACAGGGTTTTGGCAACGTCTGGCAAACAACTGCCTCCGACCAATGGGCCCTAGCCATGGTCACTCACGGGCTCAAGTTGGAGTTCATCCAACCACCGCCCAGCCGCTTCGTACATTGCCCGCGAATAAAGGACACTATAAAGAAACTGCAGCTGCGCAGGGAGATTACGCACCTGCTCGACATCCGGGCTATAGAGCGGGTTCCGCAGCAGGAGGAGGGCAGGGGATTCTACTCCATGATTTTCATCGTGCCCAAATCCTCAGGAGGTTGCCGGTTGATCCTCAACCTAAAACAACTGAACCTTTTTATAAAGTACCGAAGGTTCAGGATGCACTCGCTGCAGACCATTCTCACTTCCATCCGGAAACAAGACATCTTAACATCCATCGACCTCAAGGAGGCATACCTGCACGTCCCTATCCATCCGGAACATCGCAGGTTTCTCCGATTTTGCACCGAGGGACGACATTACCAATACAGAACAATGCCGTTCGGCCTGTCATCGGCCCCACGGACGTTTACGAAGCTTTTGGACGTATTGACCGCCAGCTTAAGAGCAAGGTCCATAAGACTCATGGCCTACCTGGACGATATTATCATTTTATCCAGGTCCAAAGTGGCGGCAGAGAGAGACCTCAACGAGACTATCCGTACACTGGAACACCATGGCTTCACAGTCAACGTGGAGAAAAGCCAACTGGTACCTACCACCAGGCTCCTACACCTAGGAGCAATTATAGACACTCAGGAGGGCACAGTGTCACTCTCACAGGAGAGACAAGACAACATCAGGCGTTTGATATCCAGTGTTCAGCGGGGACCAGTCCCATTTTCGCTGCTATCAAAGATACTAGGAACCCTGGTATCCGCCATTGGCATAGTGCCTTGGGCCAGGTTCCATATCGGGACACTGCAATGGTTCCTGCTCCCTGCTCAACGGACCAAGGTGAGCCATTGTCACAGGAAGGTCCATTTACCCCAGAAGGTCAGAGACTCATTAAAGTGGTGGATGTCTGCAGCAATCAGCAGAGGATCCCCCTTTCAGACAAAGGATCAGATCATATTGACCACCGATGCCAGTCTTACCGGATGGGGGGCCCACATCGGAGCTCACATGGCTCAGGGCCTGTGGACAGCAGAAGAACTCACTTCAGTCAATATAAACTTTCTAGAATTGAGAGCAGTGTTCCTAGCTCTACAGACATTTGCGCCCTTAGTACATCAACAACATGTGTTGGTGCTTACGGACAATGTGGCGACCAGGGCCCACTTGAATCATCAAGGGGGTACAAGGTCGCAGCGTCTCATGGAAGAAACAGAGGCGCTATTCCGCTGGGCCGAACAACATCTACGGTCCTTAGCAGCGGAACACATTGCGGGAATCAGCAATACACAAGCGGATTGGCTGAGCCGGTCCACGTTGGATCAGTCAGAGTGGAAGCTGGACCCGGTCATTTTCCAACAGGCCGTGACGAGGTTCGGTCTTCCGACAGTAGATCTTTTCGCCAGCTCCCAGAACACCCAGCTTCCGAGGTTCTTCACTCGGTTTCCACAGCCAGGAGCGGAGGAAATCAACGCTCTCCGGACACCCTGGCCGCCAGGACTACTTTACGCATTTCCGCCAACGAATCTTATACCGCGAGTAGTGGAGAAACTACTGCGAGAGAGGGCGGAGGTGTTGTTGGTAGCCCCACACTGGCCTCGACGACCGTGGTTCTCCGACCTGGTGGCACTATCAATGTCACCCCCTTGGAGGATTCCGGACCACTTGATATCACTCAGCCAAGGGGAACTTCAACACCCCGATCCCCAGTGGCTCCAACTGACCGTTTGGCACTTGAACGGGTCAGGTTACGAGGATTAAAGTTACCAGAGAAGGTCATAGACACTATGCAGGCTGCAAGGCGCCCATCTACTTCTCGGATCTATCAGACCACATGGGCGGCCTTTTGCAGTTTCTGCGACAAACAAAACATCAACACTGAACAAGCGTCGGTCATTACAGTTCTGGAGTTCTTACAGACTGGACTTGATCGGGGACTAACACCCAATACTTTGAAACGACATGTGGCGGCTCTCGCGACCATGATACGAGTGGAAGGTGTTCGTTCCTTAGCTTATCACCCTTGGGTGAAGGATTTTCTACGAGGAGCAACAAACCAACACTCTCCACCGATCCGGAGGTTTCCTTCGTGGGATCTTACATTGGTTCTCAGAGCCTTGACCAAGCCACCGTTTGAACCTATGAGATCTATACCATTGAGGACATTGTCAATTAAAACGGCCTTCTTAGTGGCCATTACATCAGCAAGAAGAGTGTCAGAGTTAGCAGCATTATCGGTGCGACCGGACCTTTGTGTCTTTTATCCAGACCGAGTAGTGCTGAGATTAGACCCTTCATTCATTCCGAAGGTCAATTCAGAGTTTCATAGGAAACAAGAATTAATTCTTCCAGACTTTTGCACCCACGGCAGTCACCCATCGGAATTAAGGTGGCATAAGATTGATGTACGCCGTGCGGTCAAGATTTACATCAGACGCACAGAAGCTTTTAGGAAATCGGAAAAGTTGTTTGTTTCCTTTGCTTCAGATAAAGAGGGACTTGGAGTGTCATCAGTGTCCATTAGTCGTTGGATCAGGGAATGTATTGCGGAGGCATACAAGGCCCGTAATCAATCAGTACCAACGGGAGTGACTGCTCACTCAACGAGGAGTGCGGCGACCTCGGCGGCTTGGACTACCCAGGCGTCCATAGATGACATCTGTAGAGCTGCAACGTGGTCGGCACCATCAACGTTCATAAGACACTATAAGTTGGACTCCTTTGCCTCAGCAGAGGCAGCTTTTGGGAGGCGTGTTTTACAAAGGGTTTGCTTATCTCCAACGTCCCTGACAAGACCTTCTCCCTCCCATGGGCCGTAAATCTCTGGTATATCCCATGTTGGACTCTCCTTCCAGATGCAATGGAGAAGAACCGTTGTACCTACCTGAACGGTCTTCTCAGTGCACTGGAAGGAGAGTCCAAACCCACCCAGTTTAGTTTTGGGTACAGGGACGCCGGAGTGGTCAGTTATCAGTTAAGAGTTGTTATAATAAAATTTGGTTATCCTCTTACTATGGTTTCTTTCGTTTTTAAAACTGGCTCATGGGAAGAGCAGAGGGGGCGGTGCTAGATTAATATGTAAATCTAACTCAGTCTCTACCAATAGGATTGGAGTAATACCCATGTTGGACTCTCCTTCCAGTGCACTGAGAAGACCGTTCAGGTAGGTACAACGGTTCTATTACAATACATGATACTAGTAAAAGAGAAACATTAGCACAGGGGACGGAAGGCACTCTGGTGCACTTATGCATGACCCTTACTGAGCTCTTAGGAATCAGGAGAGGTCAACAGGCTAAGGATAAAGTTTTGGGGGTTTGGTGATGATACTACAGAGTCTGGTAGTGAGCTCCATGCATCAACTACTCAGTTACTAAAGTCGTATTTCCTGCAATCGAGTTTAGAGCGGTTTACTTTAAGTTTGTATCTGTTGTGTGCTCGTGTGTTGTTGTGGTTGAAGCTGAAGTAGTTGTTGACAGGAAGAACGCTGTAGTACCTTCTTCCTCTTCTTATAGTTAAGTGAATTAGGAAAGTGTCTGCCTGAACATCTGTCTACATATTGTTTTGATGTTCTGAACTTAACAAAAGTTTCATCCCCTTTTGCTTAAGTGAGTGGTAGGCAAAGTTGGCTCTTCTATGACTTGTGGACTTTGTTAGTATGTCTCGGAGCAGCTAGGCTGCGAGTCCTTCGACATACGCAGAGCAGAGTTTTTGGTAAGAGTATGGATTTGTGATACAGCCAGTAACGACACAGACTTAGTATGCTAAACAAGTATTATTTACATATATACATGTTTATAAGCACAAAGCAGAAATAAACAACAAACCACACATAGCAGCACGAAGCAGAAAAATACTCCCCCCACAAGCAAAGGCAAAGAATGAATGAGCTATCCAGCATCATCCTTAGGAGAGAGTGTTGGCGCCCTCTTATGGCGAACCAGCCAAAGTCCTTAAAGGTATATTGCATCAAACTACAATTGGTAGTTTACATACATGGCAACCCCAAATACTGGTAAGTACCATGTACTAACAGACTTCAACTCTCAGAATTCCTGAGCCAGTCATGCTATGTCAGGAATTCTGGGAGTTGAAGTCCACATGTCATTGAAGAGCCAACTTTGCCTGCTTAGGTAATGGTTTCTGCACATCTCCATCAGGGTCACCTTCTTTACTCTCTGCCATACATGATGTGCATATTTCCCATGCCATTTTCATCGGTGGCTTTGTTTAATCAGAAGCACATACATTCTGTTAGGAAGGGGCTTCCCCTCCATCGTTTTAAGTATGCTTTGGTGGTTTGTCACAGATTCCATATTTTGAATGCCAGGGATGTTAGGGGAAAGGCATTCAGATTGTGTTGTATGCAGTGCAGCAAATTCTTATTTATTTGAACCAGCATATTTAGGCTTGAATAGTCCGTCCCCCCGTCCCCCCGCAAATGCTGTGTTTCGGTTCTCCAACCAAATGTCATTTTCAATGTAAATTATTGAAAAAGGATAATAATGACTTCACATGGGAGGTGGGCATGAAATACATCTAAAAACTGTTGTGATACAATTTCTATGCTGGCACTTTACATTACGTTATGGTACATTACATTACATTATTTAGAATACAGAATAACAGAGTTGGAAGAGAGCTTGGAGATCTAGTCTAACCCACTTATATTACATTACATTACATTACATTACATTACATTACATTACATTACATTACATTACTGTATTGCACTGTACTGTACTGTGATGTTCGTCCATTGTGTTTGAAGAGGACCTTGACATCTAGCAGGTTTTGGGCGGTCCATGATGTGTCCACAGGTGGCTGGTAAGGCCTCTACAGACACAAAATGTTCTGCTATATGTTGAGCAGACATGTGTGGGCACCATTGTCTCAGCATTTGCAGCTCTGGCTCTGCAGAGTGTTGTACTGTGCTATATGGACTATCCCTGCTCTGCTCTGCTCTATTCTATTCTACTCTATTCTACTCTACTCTGTGCTGCATAGAAAGGACACACATACACACTGAATGAATTGAGAAACTTATCCTATAAAAAAACTACTGGTATGTAGATTAGATTAGATTAGATTTATTGGATTTATATGCCGCCCCTCTCCGCAGACTCGGGGCGGCTCACAACAATGGTATAAACAGTACATAGTAACAAATCTAATATTTAGCAATCTAAATTACAATTTTAGGTTAAAAAGTCCAAAAAAAGAAACCCCAATATATAAAAAACAAGCACACAATCGAATCATACACAAAAACTACATGGGCAAGGGGGAGATGTTTCAATTCCCCTATGCCTGATGGGAGAGGTGGGCTTTAAGGAGTTTACAAAAGGCAATGTATTCCTTTAATCATAGATAAGAAAAATAAAATAAAGAATTTTTCTAAAATAATACACTATATAGTTTGCATTCTGTTGCATGAGATTTTTCTCTGATGGCAAGCTACTCTACGGTGGCCTGAGCCACAGCTAAAGCAGAGGATGCCCAGCTGAGAATACAGTGTCAAATCACCAATTTCATTTTATCATGGCCAAATTAATTCCAAGCGAATCAGAATATGATTAAATCTGGAGTATGGTAAATCCTTAACAATGTCATTCTGTACTCAGTTACTGAGAACTAAGTTACACAGTTCAGCATTGTCTTACTCCTCTACAAGCGTGAGACTTGAGCCTCAGTGACTGACAAGATCTTACATATTTGCAACTGGTTACAAGTCCCATTAATCGCAAAGGGCTCCTTTTTTGAGCAAGCATGCTCAAATGTTTTTAAGATGGGTTGCAAATCAAGCTTGTTATGTAAACAATACGCAGGTCCTGTTTTGTTTTATTATGACTTTTCTGAAGAGTCTGGCTGAACCAACTTCTAATAGGCTCTATGAAACAAGAACTCATATCAGATCTTATTGAGGCTCGATCTGTCTCTGAGTAATATGCCTCTGCTCTTTTATTTCAGATGTATGCTAGTTATTGCATTGCTTTTGTACAGGGACAATTTTCATAAAAGTCTCCTTCCCAGAGACATTTAAGACTTCAGAGTTTCTATAATTATTACACGATGATCATATCTGCTAAATTATCTCTGTATCCTTGTTCCATTGTTATCTACTCCAAAGCTGCATATTAAGTTCATACTTAGTACTGAAACACATCGTAATTCATTTTTGTCACTGGCGTCAACTGGTGCCAAGGGCATTAATAGTCAAGGGCACAAGAGAGAAACTTTTAAAACTAAACAAATAGCCTAAGTGGAGGAAGCAGAAAGTTGATAATTTTATTTGAATTTATTTAGTTGGTTTATGTGTGTATTTGTGTGATTCATCCATTTCTGCAGCCCATTAGAACTCAAAACCAAGTACAGTGATACCTCGTCTTACGAACTCCTCGTCATATGAACTTTTTGAGATACGAACCCGGGGTTTAAGATTTTTTTGCCTCTTCTTCTGAACTATTTTCACCTTACGAACCCGCCGCTGCCGCTGGGATGCCCCGCCTCCGGACTTCCATTGCCAGCCGAAGTGTCCGTTTTCGCGTTGGTGGGATTCTCCTGCAGCATTGCAAAATCCAGAGGTGGGGTTTCCCATGGAGGGGAGCCTCAGGGGAATCCCACTAGCACGAAAACGGGTGCTTTGGCTGGCAAAAGGGGTGAATTTTGGGCTTGCATGCATTAATCGCTTTTCCATTGATTCCTATGGGAAACGTCCCGGAACCAATTAAGTTCGTAAGACAAGGTATCACTGTACAGATATTAATGGGAATATGTGCACATGGAGAGATAGTTTGATGCAATGGTTAAGGTACTTGACTAGAAATTCCCTCTCTCCCTCCCTCCACCTCCCCCCCTCTCTCTCTGTCCCTCTCCCTCTGTCCTTCCCACCTCTATCTCTAACACACCTGTGATAGTGGTACCTTCCATGATCTTTTTATGGAAGAATGAAATACCAGTAATACACCATTTGTTTAGTTATTCCTTTCCACAGAACGACCTACCGAAGTGAATCCTAACCTGTTCTATCAGTAGATTTATTTATTTATTTATTTATTTATTTATTTATTTATTTATCTTTCTTTCTTTCCCTCTCTCTCTCTCAGGAAATAATGTTAAATTCCTAGGTTAATTTCTTATAAGAGTGTTATTGGAGTAGAGAGTTAGCAAGAGTATGCAATGATGCACCTTGGGGGGGGGGGTGACGTTTTGTCCCTAAATTTTTCCGCCCGATAAAAGGATAACTGTCCCTTGTACTCTTTGCAATGTTGCTAAAATGACTCTGCTGAGTAGTTTTTATCACTATGACATTAAATCAAAGGCAGCCTTTAATCAAAAGCTATCTTGTGTTCCCAGACCATCGTTAGAGGAAATAAACCTTGCAAGGATGCTTCAATCAATGGCTTGCTAGAAGAATTTGACAATATCTCCGTGACCCGTTCCAACTCACTTCGGAAGGAGAGTCCTCCCACGCCTCACCTGAGATCCTCCAACCACATAGAAATCCACCAGCAAGAAAATGGCTTTGTCACCTATTCCCAATATTCCAGCGAATCTGATACAGGGACCGATTTCTTTGTTGAAAGGTACAGAGACAGATGCCTTCGTGGGGAGGAAGCAGAGAGATACTCCCAAGGGAGCTGTGCCGCAAAGCAAAATGGACACCTGGCCAAGCTGAAACCCAGTGATATGTATTTCTCTGAAGCCAAGCCTCTGAAGTCTGACATCTCTAGATTCTTACCAGATTATCGCGCTTCCTTGGAAGCAAAAAGTAAACTGAATGAGTATGGTGGCCTGAAGCTGGAATATCAGAGGGCACCTAGTCACTCTTCTCTGGATTATAAAGAGCCTTTACACTATGCTTTCTCTAGAACTTCTCTTCATAGTCAATATTCCAGAGAAGGACTAGAATACAGTGACAGTGAGTGGTCCAAGGATGATTACGACAAAAGACCAAAATCATCCTATGTGACCCAGGCAAGTCCTCAACCAGCCATGAGGCAAAGGTCAAGGTCAGGGTCTGGCCTTCAAGAGCCAATCATGCCCTATGGAGCAAGTGCTTTTAAGTCTAACCAGCAAGGGTATTCCTATAGTTCCTACACCTACCCACGATTGTCGGAAACAACAGCAGGCGTTCCAAAGGTAAATTTGTATAGGTCCACGTTTTCAACCTTACTATAATTTCAGTATTTAAACACTGTGTTTCTCTTTGGTGACCATCTCAGTGTCTCAGCTCTAAAGAGGGTTTGTGTCACAGAAAATTGACATGAGTTAGCATGGAAGTTTTCTCATTTTAAATCCTTGTCATTGTGATATAATGAACTGAATGCAGTATTCCCACTTCCTCTAAATATGGGACAGAAGACAAATCAAATTAATACAGGTACTAAATAGAAATACCTAGTTGTATGATGTCTAGAAGATCGTATGAGAGGCAATAGAAATATGTGGAACTAATCCATTTCTAGCAATTTTCTCAAATTTTTTCCTTGTGTGTTAATAGCTTCATGAGCACCTCAAATATCCCTGTATTTTGGTACCAATTATAAATGCCAATATGTACATGAGTAAATGCTTTTTAAGCTACTTTGTTTTCAAATTATTGCAAGCTCAGTTGTGCATCATAGTTTTTGTTTGGATGAGATTTAAGATGCAGATAATACATAATATATGTTTCATAAATAGTTGAAATGTTCACCTGGCATGAATCAAAGTGAGTATTGTTAAGGAGTGTGCAGAGTTATCTCTGAATGATCAAAGATCATTTGATCAAAATGTTATCTCTGAATGATCAAGGACCATAAACAGAGGAAATGTGAAGGTCTTGCAGATATCCAGCTGAGAGTCCAGAGATATGAATAATAATTCAGTAATAGTCCAAATACATTAAGTGTATAAAATATTATTTAGCAAATATCTTGGTCATGAACAGTCCTAGTCATACACGGTTAAATCAGTCAATAACTCTCAATACATATACATTACTATAAGCTTATTTATCCAGCTTACAAATACATAAACCATCATTTGAACACACAGTTCTTACTACAGACAAAACAGAAATGACAGAGAGTAGCCGAGAGTGAATCACACTTCTGGCTCCCTCTGGCAATCCATAAGCAATAGTGTTCTAATACATGTAAGGAGACATTGTTGGTTTATTTTATAGATTGCCAAACCCAATAAGTTATGTACATAGTACTAAAATCATTTTCTTGGGGGGAAATAGTCTAGATAAAATCAGAAAGAAATGGGCAATTTAAATGAATTATACATGTGAAACTACCTGATTCCCATAACTTCCCTTGTGTAGTAAGCATCCAACTACCATAGCAAAATTGGCTGAATTGTTTAGTTTAGTCTGTAGATGCTACCTATGGCAAACATCCTGCTTTTTGTGGGGCATTGTTTAACAAAGAAGAGGAAGGCTTTCAGAACACAATCTTTTCCCCAATAAATCTCACATTGGGATATCATTTTATAAAATACCTGCTTCTGAGTCAATCTCGTCTGACAATTGCAAGCAGTTTTTGATTGGACACAAAGATGTGTTCAGGAATGAAAATGAATGATATTAAAATGAAATTAAGCCAGTGATGATATTTTGTGTTCTATCAAACAACAGACAAGTTCCATACTTCTTCAACTCATTAGTTAAGATTACCTGCCCCGCTCACCCACTCATTTTGTATTTCACTTTCCTAAAAAGACTCTTCCATTCTACACCCTCATCAATAAATCTACCCCTACATTTTCCAATAGATCATCATAATCATACTGAGAGTTTTCTATTTTGAAACTAATTTTTCTTGACAAAATACTAGAACAGGTACAGACAATGTCATAGAATAAATGTTAAACCATGCACAATGAATACTTACTGTACTTGCTAGCATAAGCATATGCTTGCTGGTAATTGCTATACCTGATCATACAATTATCATTGGATCCCTGTAAGTCATGTAGATAAGACTATGGAAGAAGCTTTTCATGTTGTTATCTCATGTACTTTGAGTTAATACTGTTGAACTCAATGGAATCTTTCCAGAGCAAGAGCCGATTCATCCAAAGAATAATAAAAGGAACCTCATATCCAGAGCAAACCTCTAGACAATCTAGAGCTAGTTGTTTACAGGTCAAGGACTATATTTACTCTGGTATGCCAAGACCTACACTCCAAAATTAAATACAGCCGTATATGTCTAATAATTTCCTCTTCCATCTCACAGAAAATGTGTTTGCATAGTTCTGTGGAATTGCTTCTGAAGTATTTGGTCAATCACTATCTGTGGCCTGCAGTCATTCCTAGCACAACTATGATAACACAACTATTTTCAACAGGGCTGCTCTCCAGAAAAGGCACGATCAGAGCAGAAAGCTATCAGATTTACTTTTCTATTGGAATTGGAAGAAGTACTTACTTGTCAAAACTCAACCTGTGTATCTGACTGCCATGGCTAATCACTCTTGATAGCAGCAGACACATTCACCCTTGAGGTATTTGACTCATTCCTTTTTAAAGCTGTCTAAGCCCACAGCAAGTCCCACATCATCCGACGGGAAATCCCAGATCTGTGTCACGCTTGTACAGAGTATTAGGGTTTGTTTGTTTTTTCAGCTGTTTTAAGTCGGGTTCATGTTTCAGCTGAGCCTGCCACAAAGTATAAAGACCTAGACACGTTTTATCAAAAGCAGAAAAGCAATAGCATGCTCCTTCTTTTCTGTCAAACCCCAGAGGAAGTTATGTGAACCCATTATGGAGGGGGGTGGGGAGGCAGCAGTTAATTTTGTTTAATTGAACAAGTCAGCTCTGAGTGGAGTTGACATCCCATTGTCCATTTCTTCAGTCCAGTGTGAGGAAATGTAATTTACACTGGCTAAATTTGTGGATGAGTGCTTCATCTGTGTTAGGATCCGCCACGGCTCATGTTCCTTTGCGGGCATCTCCCACACCTTATTCCTTTGAGGTCTCTTGATGCGTTGCTTTTCTTTCTGCTTTCCTATCCATGTTTTTCCTAGCCCCTACACCCCCCCCTCCAAAAAAATTATTCAAGCACCAGGGTCTTAGCCAATGCTTAGCTTAGGAGCTAAACAGGGCCAATCTGTGCAACTCTACTCACAAGGACATGCTACTGATTTCTATGAGGCCCGCTTATGTAGAATTGCAACTGAGAAAGCCTTTGTGCCAAAGAGAACATCAGGTGCATTCGAGCTCCTTGAACACCCAACCTTACACAGCCGTTTCTGCAGCAGCATGTTCTGTCTCACTGTGTGACTTTGATGGATGTCTTGTCAGAATTTAATCTGCTTCGTTGACCTCGATTTGAGGACGTGATTCGTTTTCGCTTCTCTTTATCTTTTCCTTAGGGCGGTTTCATTCATTTCTGTTTCTATTTTATACTTAGAAAGGTATATAATTTTACGTCTTTGTCGGATTTTTATCTCGTCATGATCTCATCACCCTCAGTGGGATATAAATTCAATAAATTCAGTGCACGTTGTTGACTTTGCAGTGTTACAGATATCTGTGCCTGGACCTTGTTGGGTTGTTTACAGTTTGTTGGTTTGTTTTACTGCATACATTACAGAAAATAACGTATGTGTAAAACATAGGCATGAGAGTATTTTAACAGCAGCTTTTTATTTTCTCCTAAAGACTTTCCTGAAGAATAATTCTAATATTTATTAAATAACATGTCAGATTATTAATGGGCAGAGGAATTTACTTATTTATTTGACTTCTATGCCACCCAATCAGTCTATTTCATGAGATCCAAGAGTTAAGACTTTTACAGAGAAGGCAGAAGGAAAACAATCCAGTCTGTTCACTGTACCTCTACCTAAGAACGCCTCTACTTAAGAACTTTTCTAGATAAGAACCGGGTGTTCAAGATTTTTTTGCCTCTTCTTAAGAACCTGAGCCCGGAAAAATTTCCCTGGAAATTTGAGAGCAGCACGAAGGCTCGGCCAGTTTCCTGCCATTCCCCCTTTAATCCCGGCCATCTCGGGCTTTTCTGGGCTGCCAGAGAAGCTTTTCAGTGTATGGGAGGCGTGTGCTCCTCCTCGCCGCCTCAGAGTCCCTCTTTTTATTTTTAAGCCTTAAAGTTTTGGATTTTTTTGATTCCCCTCACCTCACCTTCTTCCTTCGGCAGCAATTGTCCTCCTCCTCATCTTCCTCCACCTCCTCTTCCTCCCACCCAAATTCTGAGCTTTGATTTCTTTCCTAATGGGTTTGCACGCATTATTTTCTTTTACATTGATTCCTATGGGAAAAATCGCTTCTGCCTACAAACTTTTCTACTTAAGAACCTGATCACGGAACAAATTAAGTTCTTAAGTAGAGGTACCACTGTATTATATTTTTCTTAAGCTGAACAACCATTAATTTTTATGATACAGAACTGCATGTAATGCAAGGAGCAAGATTGGGGGGGAAAATCAGAAAACTGCTTTATCTCTTCCTCCCCAAAGAATAATAATTTATAAATCATTCCCAAACAACAATACTGTAATATATTCAAAGGTGTAGTCCAAAATCATATGACACAGCAATCCTGCAAGAAGCCAAAAGCATAAATATACAGCTTCCTTTTGATAAGGTGTCCTTTCCTGCAGTTTTTGTTATTGAAACAACAAAAAGTTGTAGTGTCTTATTGTGTGACAAGAGTGGACCCCTGTCCTAAAAGGTTGAAATGACCTACGATTATCGTATACATCTATTTTTCATTCCCAGTTTACTTATGCCCCAGATATATGCTGCTCAAAGATAAAGAGTTAGAAGATAAAAGGCATATTTGTTTTGGAACTAATGAATGAGTGGTCTTTAAAATAAACTGGTCCAACACACCCATTGGTTTTAGCCTTCAGACCAGGTTCCAAGAGCCAGGGAAATCCTTTTCTCATCTAAACCTCCCAGGAGTTGTTGTTGTTGTTTTTTAAAAGAAGAGCCAGTGAAGGAATCTCCAAGGGTGGTTAAACAGAACTGATTCTTGCTGTGCATGTCTTTTCCTGCGCTGGGTAGAACTTGATTGTTCTCTCGCTGTGCAGCATCCTACGGAGATAAATTGATGCTGCAGCAGGCTTCCCCCATCCACCGCTCCTCCTCCCTACAGCCGTAGCATAAAATGGTCAAACGGAGTTGCACTGCAGAATTCAATTTCACAGTTCAGTTGGGTCCTTGATTACACTGCCAAATTCAGATTAATGTGCATTTAACTAACATGGATCAGAGGACTTCTGGCTGGCAGCCAGCAGTGAAACTAGTAACGAAACGCTGAATGGAGCGCCTGCTTTGTCCACCCCTGCCCCACGCTTTCCCACTGAAATTGATTGATTAAATAAATTCACCGCTATAATTATTTGTAATTGTGCGACATCATGAGTCTGTTTCTAATCCCCCCCCCTTACTCACCCACCCACCATGGAAATGTGACGAGCTTGCTTGCTTTGCACAGTGCTGAAAATTATTCTTTTCCCCCCCTCCTGCTTCCACTTAGCAACAGAAATTTTGGGCCATAAGCTGAGGACTACCTATAAAGGCAAATACATAGGTTCATGAGAAAGTGTATTTGTTACACCAAATAACACAAATCAGTTCCTAAAACATATCATTTATGCTTTTCTGGAGTAAAGAAATCATTTAGTATAATTCATTAATATTCCAATAGAAAGGACGTATTGTCTGGCGCAGTGAAGTACTACGGATTCAGTTTTGAGAGCCAATGCAGGGATTAAGGCTCCAGGCTAGGAATTAGGAGACGGCGAAGTATACCCGCATCAGCTGAATGACTTTGAGACAGTCACTCTATTTTAGCCCACAACGTCAGGTTCAGATGACAAGGTGGTCGATTAATTCCCGTCGCAACCAATGGATCAACATTCGGATGATCCAGAAATGTACATTGTCCTCCCGAGTGGGGAAAAGCTAGGCAGGAAAAAAAAATGAAATCCATTCTCCTCTGGGTCCTTTGCACAGTCTTGCTGCACTACACCAAAGAGCCATTTGGTTCACAATTCTCCTTCCATAGTAGCCATTGGCTTTTGTCTGCAAACAACTAGCATTAAGTGACAGACTAGCACTGAATCAGAGTTTCTCCACTTGCACTGCTTCGGAGAGTCCAACATGGGTTAATCTTCAGCCTTGCTGGAAGGGACTGAGTTAAAAATTAACATATTTTACTGGTCCAACCCCCATGCTGCCCTTCCTGGGTCAGTCTAAAAAACTCAGTCATAGTGAAGGGACACATGAGTTTTCCCTCCTAGGATTCTTGGAGTCTAGGAGTGGTTTTTATTGATGTTTTTAGTATTTTTATTTGTTTTATTAAAGAATATGTCTTTTTACTAATAATTTCTTTTTCTCTTTCTGTTTTTCAGATTCATGGAGCAGCTCACCTCGGCGGGATTGGGCCCCTGCTCTGTGGAGCATTGCCCTTAAAAAGTCTTCCCAGGTCGGAGCCTCTTCCCTGCGTGGGTACAGCTCCCGTGACCGGGTATCGCCAGCGAAAAGAGGTCCCTGGCCTGCGCGGCCATACCGTCTTTCAGAGCGATTCTTAAGACATGGATGGAGGAGATTCGAATTTCCCGCCACAGCTCGCCAGCAACGGAGGTCCCCGGCCTGCGCGGCCATACCTCTGTGGATGCGATTTCCTCGCAATATTGGCCAAGGCAAAAGCGGAGCTTTCAAAATCCCCGCCAAAAACGCCGCCCAGAAACGGAGCATTCGGCCGATTCCTGTTGCCGTTTGAAACGGCCGATTTAAGGGCGCGGCCATTGGAGGCGCGCTATACAGGAGGCCGCCATATTGGGACTGACCCATAGAGGTCGACTTCCGCCCACCAGAGTCGGAGGGCTAACGGAGAGCCTGACTCATTCCTAGAGAGGCAGGAAGCGGATATCCTTTCCTTCACAGGAAAAGACTGCCCTCTACTGGCGGTGGCCATCTTTTTGCTCAGTTACAACTTGTTACGCAGCAAAAAAAGTTTTTCTCTGCACTTTGCATTATCGGAGGCTCTAATTCATTCCCGATGGCGGATCTTCCTCAGCAGGGGTCAACAGAGCCCCCATCTGTAAAGGCAAAGGAGAAAGCACACTCCTCTAAGGCAAAATCGAAGACCTCTCAGTCCTCATCTGGCTTAAGAGAGGCAGAACGTCGAATTAAGGCGTTGGAAGAGCAATTAGAGGCTCAGAAACAGAGCAATGCAGCTTTGTCATCGATGCCAGGTCAGACTGGGGACATTATAACCGGGACCCCCCCCCCAAGACTTCCTGAGGGAATTGGGTTGGCCACAGACAAAGACTGGTCACCGGATAGGTTTGGGGGCCCATCCCAGGTGGCGGAATCAATAAGACCTGAGGTTGCCAGGCCATCTCCCGCTTCTCCCGCATGGCACATGGCACCACAGCCTACAGCCACGTTTACCCCAACAGCTGCAGGACTCAGATCCTCACCAGATACCTGGCAACGCTTACCACCTGCCTTGCAAGATATGATAGCTTCAGCATATTCGCATGGCATAGTAACTGGTGTACAACAAGCAAGTGCACCCCCTGCCTCTCCACATCCTCCTCCTCCTCCTTCTCTACAGAGGAATATCTGGGCAGCCCCAGCTCCTCCGTCTCCTACTCATGATTCCTTTCTAGAAGATCCTGCGTTTAGAGGACAAGGCTCAGAGCCAGATGATGGCCTATCTGAGGATGAGGGAGCACTCCCAGAACCACCTACATATACAGGTCTCTTTAGGCCCTCTATATTTCGTGTACTGCTGAACAAAGCAAAGATGGCTGTTGCTCTGGGCACCCCGGAGAAGCCCACAGATACAGCATCGGTCCCTCAACCGGCCTCAAGGGTGCTCACGGAGCTCCAAAGGGATGCTGACCTTATTCCGGTTCCTAAGCTTTTCTTGGACAATGTTAAGAGGCCCTGGCAATATCCAGCAGCTGCTCTAGGCCCAACAGCTTCTGAGCGTAAATTTTACGCATTTGAGCCAGAACTGGAAAATTTGCTGGAATTTCCATCGGTGGATGCTCCAATTGCAGCCCTAGTATCCAATGCATTAGTTCCCTCCGACGTGGCGGATGGCCTAAAGCCGGAGGACCGGAGGGCGGAAGCAATCAATAAAAAGGCTCATCAGATGTCGGCATGGGCTCTTAAAGCAGCTTCAGCTGCGTCATTTTTTAATAGGGCCTCAGTCCTTTGGCTCCAGGAAATGCTTTCGAAGTTGGGACCTGAGGAGGGCCGCCTAAGACAAGATCTTAACAAGTTGCTAGCTGCTGCAGAATTTTCGGCGGACGCCACTTTGTCAGCTTCTCGTTTTTCCTCACGAGCCCTAGCAGCAAATCAATCATCCCGTCGCTTACTTTGGCTCCGGACCTGGCAGGCTGACGCCAAGTCCAAAGGACGTTTAGCCTCGGCCCCATTTGATGGATCAAAATTGTTCGGAGAATCTCTTGACAAGGTCCTCGTGGAGGACAAGGACAAGAAAAAAATCATGCCTAGAACCTACAGACGGCAGGAAAGACGCACTGCCCCGTATTTTAGACGCCAGCCCTTTCGGGCTGAATCTTCCTCCACTGTACCCCAGGCTGGAAGATCATATGCCCAGGGGTCTTTCTCTCAACAATCCTACAGAGGAGACAGGAGTACCTTCGGGGACAGGAACAGGCAGTTCCAACAAACTAGGAAGCCCTATAGAGGTTCCAACAGGGGAGGTTTTAGAAGGAACAAATGACTTTACCAAGACACTCCCCATAGGAGGACGGCTGCAGCATTTCACCGCCTCCTGGGCGTCTATATCCCCAGACACTTGGGCTCTAAATACTATAGCTCAGGGACTCACCCTGGAGTTTACCCAAAAACCTCCAAACAGATTTCTGGAGTGCCCAGTACTCTCCAACAATCACAAGCGCAACCTCCTTTACCAAGAGATTCATCATCTATTTCAAATCGGTGCCATCGAGACGGTCCCACCGCACCAGCAGGGACAAGGGTATTATTCCATCGTGTTCATAGTACCCAAGTCCTCGGGAGGTTGCCGCCTCATTCTCAACCTGAGGCAGTTGAACCTGTACATAAAATACCGCAGGTTCAAAATGCACTCGCTAAGGACCATACTAGCAGCTATACGTCACCAGGACTGGTTGACGTCAATAGACCTCAAAGAAGCATACCTACATGTCCCAGTACATCCAGATTACAGGAAATTCCTCCGGTTTTGTTTCGAAAACCATCATTTTCAGTACAGGGCCATGCCATTTGGCCTATCGTCAGCACCCAGGACATTTACAAAATTATTGGACATACTCACCGCACAGCTCAGGACACGTCCTCTACGCCTGATGGCGTATTTGGACGATATCATCATATTGTCCAACAGCCCCAGTCGTGCACATCAGGATCTGACAGAGACTATGGACACCTTGGAAAGTATGGGGTTCTCTATCAATTACCAAAAGAGTCACCTCATACCAACCAGGTACTTACCCCACCTGGGCACCAATATAGACACCATGGCAGGCAGGGTCTTCCTGTCATTGGACCGTCAGGTAAAGGTCAGAGCGTTGATCTCAGAATTGCAACGCAGTACTACGACAACGCTGGCTTTCCTGTCCCAACTGTTGGGAGTCCTCATCTCCTGCATAGACATTGTACCCTGGGCCAGGCTTCATGCCAGACCACTACAGTGGTTCCTCATTCCGTTTCAACGGAACAGAACCAGCCACTCTTCCAGATTGGTCAAGATCCCGCCAGAGGTACGCCGATCACTCCCATGGTGGAAGTCATCAGCCCTACATCAGGGGTCGCCGTTCCTGTTACAACAAGAGGTAACCATAACAACGGACGCGAGCCTCTCAGGTTGGGGGGCTCACTCCAACGTAGGAGTGGCACAGGGTCTATGGAGTCCGGAGGAACTAGCATGTCCCAATATCAATTACTTGGAACTCAGAGCGGTTCACCTGGCGCTCAGACACTTCTCAGGACTGGTGAAAGACCGGAGTGTACTGATACTCACAGACAATGTAGCGACAAGGGCACACATCAATCATCAAGGCGGCACGAGATCAGGTCTACTGATGAGAGAATCCCAGTCTCTATTCAGGTGGGCAGAACGGCATCTCGCTTCCATACGAGCGGAACACATATCCGGCATCTCAAACATACAGGCGGATTGGCTCAGTCGGACCACCATAGACCCGACAGAGTGGAGTCTGAGCACAGATCTATTCCTGGACATCGTGCACAAATACGGGACCCCGGAGGTGGACCTATTTGCTACATGCCACAACAGTCACCTACCAAGGTTCTTCTCAAGGTTCCCATCACCAGGAGCGGAACAGATCAATGCGTTGACCTCCCCGTGGCCGGAAGGACTGCTGTATGCATTTCCCCCTGTCTGCCTCATACCAAGAGTTGTACACAAACTGCTACAGGAACAAGCAGAGTTGCTTCTGGTGGCCCCTCATTGGCCCAGACGCCCTTGGTTCGCGGACCTCATGGACCTTTCAATTTCCCCCCCGTGGCGCATACCACACCACAAGGTGGTACTGACGCAGGGGTCGATTTGCCATCCAGACCCCCAGTGGTGGAGTCTTGCCGTGTGGCACTTGAAGGGGAGAGATTAAGGAAGGAACGGGTCCCGGACAAGGTGATATCCACCATACAAGCAGCGCGCCGTCCCTCCACGACGCGAATTTACCAGGCAACCTGGAGAGCTTATTGCTCCTTTTGCAGAGGTCGCAATCAGGACCCTCAGTCACCATCAGTAATCCAGATCCTGGAGTTCCTGCAGGAAGGATTGGACAAGGGACTAGCTCCGAATACACTTCGCAGACAGACGGCGGCAATTGCCACTATTCTTAAAATGGACTTTTCTACTCCGATTTCCCAGCACCCGTGGATTCGGGACTTTATTAGAGGGGCAGCGAACATCAGACCTCCTACTATACACCGTTTTCCCACATGGGACCTGCCCCTAGTTTTGCAAGCCCTCACGGTACCTCCCTTTGAACCCTTAAGGGAGATTCCGCTACGGCTGTTATCACTGAAGACGGCATTCCTTACCGCAATCACATCAGCAAGGAGGGTCTCAGAGCTTTCAGCTTTATCAGTAAGACCGGACTTATGCACATTCCACACCAACAAGGTGGTCCTCCGGCCAGACCCTTCCTTCTTACCAAAAGTGAACACGGTCTTCCATAGATCTCAAGACATTGTGTTACCAGACTTTTGTTCCCAGGGGTCTCACCCACTGGAACTAAGATGGCACAAGTTAGATGTTAGACGGGCCATCAAAATTTATATAAGGCGGACTAACACCTTTAGAAAAACGGAAGCCCTATTCGTCTCATACTTTCCAGCATCTATGGGGAATAAAGTGTCACCCAAGACAATTAGTTGCTGGATTCGCTCCTGTATCATCATCGCTTACAAATCAGGGTCTACACCAATACCACAAGGCATCACAGCACATTCAACGAGGAGTGCGGCCACATCGGCGGCCTGGACAACACAGGCCCCAATCGATGATATTTGCTGTGCGGCAACCTGGGCCGCACCTAATACATTCATTCGACATTACAGATTGGACACTTTCGCTTCGGCTGAAGCGGCCTTTGGACGCAGAGTACTGCAGAGAGTTTGCACCGATACTGCGCCCCTGGTCCAGCCTTCCCCCCCCTAATAGTTCAGCTTGGGTATATCCCATGTTGGACTCTCCGAAGCAGTGCAAGTGGAGAAGAACCGTTGCACTTACCTGAACGGTCTTCTCGCTGCACTGCAAGGAGAGTCCAAACCCGCCCGGCTATGTTGGCCCAGGGTCACAGATTTGTCATAGTTGGAGTTTAATTCCAGTTTAGTTGGCTTAATAAAGTTCTTTGGTTTACTATCACTATGACTTCGTTTTATTATAAGACTGACCCAGGAAGGGCAGCATGGGGGTTGGACCAGTAAAATATGTTAATTTTTAACTCAGTCCCTTCCAGCAAGGCTGAAGATTAACCCATGTTGGACTCTCCTTGCAGTGCAGCGAGAAGACCGTTCAGGTAAGTGCAACGGTTCTTTTCTACCACCATTAGGAGTATGAACCATTAGTTGAGCTCTCTTTGATGTATTGGTTCAATTCTCTCAATGCTACTGAAGCCAGATCTCAATGTGCTTTTGGTTTTATCATCCATGCTTAATTAAATAAAGTTATAAATATTAGAGGTCCCTAGTGCTCTCTGAGCTTGCGTCTTTTCTTGTAGATGTTTCATTACCCTAACTAGGTAACAACATCAGTGCAAGTTAAGTGAAGTCCACAGGTCTTAAAGTTGCCAAGTTTGGAGACCCTTGGCTTAGACTTATATACGACTTCACTGTGCTTTTACAGCCCTCTCTAAGCAATTTACAGAGTCAGCCTATTGCCCCCAACAATCTGGATCCTCATTTTACCCATCACTGAAGGATGGAAGGCTGAGTCAACCAGTAATGGGCAGCCAAAATTTTTACTGCCACACTGTGGGTGTGGCTTATTTTGTGTGTGTGGCTTGATGGTCATGTGACCAGGTGGGAGTGGCTTGAACGATCATCATCGTTCAAGTGAACTGTTAAGTCCTTGATTTACAACCTCACCAATGTCGCTCTCTGAGGTGACAATTAGCTTCACGTTTCCCGCCCTCTCCTTCCTGGATTGCCCCCCGTGCCTCAGGCTGGATGGCTAGGTGAACGGGTGCCAATAAGCTGTTGCGAAAAGAGAGGGGAGAAAATGGGCCCCCTGGAACTCCTGCCAGTGCTGGTCTCCCTGCTGCTTTCCGAGGAGGAGGAGGAGGAGAATGGGAGGGTGGGATGATCAGCTGGAGATGGGCACACAGCTTCATTTATGTTGTGAGCCGCCCCGAGTCCTTGGAGAGGGGCGGCATACAAATCCAATAAATAAATAAATAAATTTCCACTGGTGGAACTGCGTTCCACTTCGTCCTGCCTGCTGCCCACCCTTGGAGTCAACCTTGAGCCTGGTGAGATTCCAACTGACAAATTGCAGGCAGCCGGCAGTCAACAGAAGTAGCCTGCAGTATTGCACTCTAACCACTGTGCTTCCAGATTCAATTGAAAGTGCTTTTTATTTATCTATCTATTCATTTATTTATTTATTTATTTATTCAATTTTTTAATGCCACCCTTCTCCTTAGACTCTTTTTAATCACTTATAAAGCCCTCGTTTTGGGCTTGGTTTCCTACTTACTTGTTTACTTACTTACTTACTTACTTATTTATTGGATTTGTATCCTCTCCGAGAACTCGGGGCAGTTCACAACGTATCAAAACAATGATACTGACTCCATAGATATTTATTTACTCCTGCTTCTTGCTCCCTTCTTTGAGTCTGCCCTCAAACACCTTCTACCTCTTTAGCTCAGAAACAGATGCCTTCTGCTCTGGTTGAACTTGATTGGAGTCTCAGGTTATACATCTTGAAAAGGAACCAGCGAAGGATTTCCACATGAATAAGCTCTGTTGAAAATCAGATCAAAACTGTCTGTTCCGTTAACAGTTCTCCAAAGCATGAGGCCAGGGATTCTCCTCCTATTAAACAATATCCCATTGACCAGGTTTAAGCACCTGGTTTCTTTTGTTCAACATAACCAATTGATGGGCCACAATGCTCTGTTCCTAAAAGACGATTGCTTGCAAGGCTGCCTAATTTTGGCAATCAGAAGATTTAGATTCATGCTTCCAAAGACAGCTTGGGGCAGGGGCGGCGGGTGTGTGTGTGTTAGTCAGTTGCTTCTCTCCTAACCTTGAACAATGTCTTCTGCCCTCCTTGAGAAGATAACAAGTAAGCCTTTTATAAAGGGGAAACATTGTACTAATTGAGCAAGATACCGTTAGAACATATGTTTCTGGAGGCATCCAAGCAACTAGTAGATAGTCTGAGAATGACATACTTGAAGAAGGTTTTTTAAAAAAATAAAATAAAAGTATGTTTGCATCCCTCATTAGTTCAGCAACACATGGTTGTACCAAAAGCGAAGTTAACTTTTTGATGTGTCTTTTTCCACAGCTGGATTATGATCGATCACAGATAGTAGTCAGTCCACCCCTTTCTGGATCAGACACATATCCACGAGGCCCAACAAAGCTACCTCAGAGTCAGTGCAAAGCCACCTATTCAGGTAGTGGCTATCAGTACTCCACTATCTATCACAAATTCTCTCACTTTAACCACCAGCCTTCGCTGCAGCCGAGCTCACATTATACTTCCACAGCTTCTTATCCAAGCTCCCCAAGCATCACTTCGAGTTCTTATCCTCCACCGAGCTGGGGTTCCTCCTCAGATCAACAACCCTCAAGGGTATCGCACGAGCAGTTCCGAGCAGCTTTGCAACTGGTGGTGAGCCCAGGGGATCCTCGAGAATACTTGGACAACTTTATCAAGATCGGGGAAGGCTCCACCGGGATTGTTTGCATCGCCACGGAGAAGCACACGGGAAGGCAAGTGGCTGTGAAAAAGATGGATCTCAGGAAACAGCAAAGAAGGGAACTGCTCTTCAATGAGGTAGGTCCTTCTGGAACTAAAAGAAGGGGTCTTTTGCGCCCTTAATTTCTTTCCATATGGGAAAGGTAGCCCTCGAAATAACAATAGTTCATTTAATGGCCATTCAAAGGTTCCAGCAGCATTGAAAAGTGTGACTCACGACCATTCTTCAGTTACAACATATGCAGCATGCCCATGATCATCTGATTGAAATGCAGATGCTCGGCAACTGGTTCATATTTATGACCTTTGCTTAGTCCCAAGGTCATGTGACTATCCACTGTTGACCTTTCCCCATTCCTAAGAGGTCAGTAAGGGGCCTGCATAAGTGCACCAGAGTACCTTCCGTCCCCTGTCCTAATGTTTCTCTCTTACTCTCTTACACTACAAAATATTGTTGTATCTTTGTATACCACCAGTACGTATTTGACAAAACAAATTAAAAATAAAATAAATAAATTCTTCTGATTAGCAGACTGAGTCAAAGTGAAAAAGCCAGATTCAATTAACTCGGGTCAGAGACAGTATGAATAGTGTTTAATTTCTCACCATAGTTTTAGAGGCATCTGGGTGTTTAGAATTTCTAGAATAGTTTTAGATTAGATTAGAGTTGGTAGTAATTATTCTGCTTTGTTTTTCCTGTTGGCTGAGCAGAGACATCAACACTGATTAATACTGTCCAGAGTATTTTATCTTCACATAATATCAGCAAATATTATACCTTGGGGCTAGAAGTAAAGGATGATCGTATATATGTAGATGGATGGATGGATGGATGGATGGATGGATGGATGGATGGATGGATGGATGATATAGATATAGATATAGATATAGATATAGATATAGATATAGATATAGATATAGATATAGATATAGATATAGATATAGATATATAATGTCAATATGCTTTGGTTTACCGAACTGGAAAACATTGCTGTCTTCTTGTGATTTGTTATTTAAGTCCAGATTTTTAAAAGAATCAGACATACAATTAACAAATTTTATAAAGAGTTCAGATGAAAGCAGTCATCGGTACCATTCATACCAATCCGATAGCACAACATCAGCATCAGTTCTGGAGTCTTCTGTCTTTCGGACAGAAAGAGAAGTGTTAAGTAGCCACTTCAGACACAACCCATGAACAATATAATACTATTAATAATATACTATTAAAATACTATATTATACTATATCCTACACTACTGTTAATAATATACTATACTATTAATAATATAACACCATTAATGTGGTCATAAGGTTGTGACTTTTTCCCCCTTTCTAATGCATAAGGGCAAGTCTGTATTTTGCAGTTTCTCAGGCAACAATGTTCTTTTTTATTTTTATTTTTAAAAAATTTGCATAACACAATTCAAAACACAAACAAACACAGAACATATAATTGGGGTTCTTTACAACCACTCTCTTATCAGAAGCTGTTTTTGGAGCTTTAAACAAATTAACAAAAACTTACACATTTACAACCTTTCCTTAGCATTTTAGACATGTCTCAGGCAGCAATGTTCAACAAGCAACAAAAACCACATGTTTTTAAAAATTGCTAGCACTGGAAGAATTTGAAAAGGAGCCGTGGTAGTCTATCCAGAAAGCAATGTGCCATTTACGTGACTTGGAACATTCAAGAGTATTGCTTTGAAAAGGATTTGTTTGATTGTTTCTGTCTTTTGTTTTTTTCTGGGGGAGGGACAACGTTGTTGGAACACTTGAAATGGCTATTTGGAGCTTGGAATGTACCAATGAACATAGTTTTGCTAGTTTTAACTATGAAATATGTTAGCAATGCACACTGCCTTATAACCAATGTTAGAATCCTAAACTTAGAAACAGAGTATATGTGGCAGTGGTGGTTGTTCAGCCAATAACACAGACTAATATAAGTAAGAGTATAAATATTGTGTACAATAAAGTAATCAGTAAACAGTCCACTACATACATATCCAAGTAAAGCAATCATATGTAAATCAGATATCAGAATATACAGTTCTATACATACAGCATCTAACCAATAATATTCCCCTTCAGAACACACAGTTGCCCAGGAAGAAGAGTAACGACGCTGAGACAGTAGCTGGATTTAATAATGGGTCACTTTATTAATTAGCATAAATTTAAATAACGTCAATTTAAATAACATAATTCGAACGTTATAACAGTAAACAAAGGACCTGCAGAGGCCAAAACTAATGGGGTGGAATTTACCTGTCAAAAACATTCATGGCAACTTTGGGCGAACCTCCTTGCTGATCCAGGTGAAGGTAGCCAACTTCACCTGTATCCGAGCCACGCCCATAAGCGTGTGGGAGGAGCTCACCGTCCAAACCCCGAGGGAAATTGGATAAGGTGAGTCCCATGGGCATCCCCGCTCCAATCCCCGAAGTTGTGCAAAACCTCTAGTTCATGGGGAGAGGCGGCCCATCATCTTGAAAAGATGCCCGAAAGGAGAACGTGCAGTTATTCCTACTGCCCATTTCCGCCCCTAACCTGCCAAACCCCAGTGACCAGAAGGAAGCCAAATTAATCCAATGTATCTCTACTTTGCACTGCACCCCCTAACCAGTCCATCCTTAACGACAGTGTGGAATAGGCGAAAAAACGGCCGCATCAAAGAGAAACCGCCAAAAATTCTTATTCGGCCCCTAGGCGACCCCCATCCAGGCACACTGTATGATAGAGGAGGGCGGGCGGGTGTTCGCTTTTCAGGATAGCCAAGGGCAAGAGGAGGAGGTCCGCTTCGAGCCGCCCTTAAATAGGGCGGCTTAGGACCTCCTCCCAGGCCCAGGACGCAGCGTGCTGGCCTGGCGCGCTGCCAAAAGCCGACCTCCGGTTTTACCCGGAAGTCGGAACGGCACCGGCAGCGTCTCCCTGGCTCCGGGGGCAATTTCAGCCGGTGCTTGAAGGCGCCGGCCATGCATTTCTTTAAGTAATACTGTAAGTATTACTTACATACATAATACATAGACCAATTTTTAGCACACAGCAATATTTAGCACACAGCAATTATATAGTATAGTCACACAAAAGTAGCAGAGAGAGTGTGATCATGGAATTAGCATTAGCAAGACCAATAGAGCAATAGCAAGCATTAGCAAGGCTAACTGCAAAAACCAACAACAACAGAGAGCAACACAGCTGTCTCCCATTTATGGCTAATTGCAGCCCTAACCCTTAAAGCAACATTATACTAATTCCTCCAAATATACAATGCTGGTTAGTTCATATATTGACAAACCAAACCAGTGAAGTATGTAGTACTGACAAAATACATCATCCTTATAAAGTGTGACTCTTCTTAACAGCATGTTTGCATGATGTCGAAACTGGACAGATGTAATTACAGCTAACCATACTTTACGTTAAATAAATAAAATATTTGTTTTTAAAAAATACCATAATCAAATTTGGGATAGAAATTTTAGTTGGGGTCAGCTGTTCGATGCCACACTAAACACTCCCTCAGAGATCTGCTCGGCCTCGGTGCTTCCAACACATAGATCTGTCATGGGTTGTAGCTGCCATTTTCAGAGTGGAAAACCCATGCCATTTCCCCCCTTAGAAACCTTCAGTTCATCATTGATGATGGAATGGTAGTGGAATCATCATTAGTGAACTGCTGTACTGAACACCCCCCCCCCCAGGGTTCCAGATGCCAGTGTTCCAAGTAACAGACCCAAAGCAATCAAAACAGTGCTGATTTTTTTATTTTATTTATTTATTGGATTTGTATGCCGCCCCTCTCCGTAGACTTGGGGCAGCTAACAAAAGTAACAAAAAACCAGCATGTAAATCCAATACTAAAACAACTAAAAACCCTTATTGTAAAACCAAACATCCATACATACAAACAAACATACCATGGATGAATTGTAAAGGCCTAGGGGGAAAGAATATCTCAGTTCCCCCATGCCTGATGGCAGAGGTGGGTTTTAAGGAGCTCATATTGGCACAACTGGTGAAACCCCAACTCTGAAGGACCTGAAGTTTCCCCACCCAAATCAAGACCCAAAATTCTTTCCCCCAGGTCACACGTCCATCACATGGTCCAATCAGGCCGCAGTCCCAACTCCAGCTGGCTTTTGTCCATTGTCCCTCCAACACCTGGTAGAGTGTCCTTGGCTCCCGTGGGAAAGAATGCTATTTTGGCTTAGACATCCCCCAGCTATCTCTATCTCCCCCCTCACATTCCCACAGCTCCAACTGGGCTTGAGGTGGCAACCCTGAAGATGCTCCCAAAATGGCTTCATCCCCTCCCTCTCCAGTTGAGAAGGACCTCCTGCAAGAAAAAATCAAAGGGAGGTTGATCCACATCACCTTCAACCTTAGATGTCCAAGACATCTGGGTCTCAATGGGACCCTTTGCAGTTGAATAGTTTGCTGGGCCCTGAGCAACATCCTTCCTCTGAACTTCTCTTCCAAGGCATATTTTGTCTTTAGAACTAAGAGAAGGCCATCGACGACATCAGATTGTCATGGTTGTAGCGTGTTGCTCAGATAAGATCGGCTTAGTCACCAAAAACACAGTGCTGTGCGCTTCCAAAGACCAATGTATGCCAACCTTTTCCCAAATGCAGGAAGGATCAGGTGCAGCAAGCTTTTGCTGATCATTTGGTCAACAGATGTCAAGAACCTATTATCATCAATTGCCGTTGACAAGGCTGTTTTCCTTTTTCCCCGCATGAGTGATCATGCCTGTCCTAAATTACAGTTTTACACACCCGGTACATACAGGAGGAATTCATTTCCACCCCAGAATTTCATTTCTCGCCAGTCTGAACTGCTAACGTTATTCTACTGAGAATTAGCATCCAAATATGAATGATAGGATTGAACATTCTCATTCTCATTTGGTGCATTATTAGCAGGGAAACCCTTGGATTGTGTTGCCCTATCAGCCTCTGCTCTTCTTCCCAGGTTGTCATCATGAGGGACTATCACCATGAAAACGTGGTCGACATGTACAACAGTTACCTGGTGGGAGACGAGCTCTGGGTGGTGATGGAGTTTCTGGAAGGCGGTGCTTTGACAGATATAGTGACTCACACACGGTAAGCTTCTTCTGCGGCAAGTCCTGCCTTCTGGCCCTTTGATCTTTTACAGAAAAGTTTCACCAAAGGAGCATTGTCAGTGTCCTGTAAGATGAGGGAGGTGAAACAGATGAGGTCTCTCTCTCTCTCTCTCCGCTGAAACGAATGAATCTTCCCCTAGGCCAGTGATGGCGAACCCTTTTTCCCTCGGGGGCCAAAAGCCTGTGCGCACCCTCTATCACGCCTGCGCGAGTGCCCACACCCATAATTCAATGCCTGGGGAGGGCAAAAATTGCCTCCCTGCCTCCCGGAGGCTCTCTGGAGACCAGAAACAGCCCGTTTCCCAACATCTGGTGGGCCCAGTAGGTCCATTTTTCACCCTCTCCAGGCTCCAGAGGCTTCCCTGGAGCCTGGGGAGGGCAAAACCGCCCTCTTCATCCTCCCACAGCCCTCCGGAAGCCGAAAATGCCCCCTCAGAGCCTCTGTGTGAGTCAAAAATCAGCTGGCCAGTGCACGCATGCATGCTGGAGCTGAGCCAGGGCAATGGCTCGTGTGCCAGCAGATATGGCTCAGCGTGCAACCCATGCCATAGGTTCGCCATCACTGCCTTAGACAGAGCCTTGCCTTAGCCTCTGAATCCTCACTGACCTCTCTCCTGCAAAGGGGAATTTTCTAAAGGTGCTCGGCAGAATGCACCCCTTTCATTCATTCCTTCGTCCTTTGCAACGACAGGAACAAAGGAGGAGGAAGAGGGAGAAGGGCAGACTTGGGCATCTTGGTTTTTCACACCGATTCCCTCAACTGTTTCTATAGCAACCTTGGAAGTTGCTAAACACATTTTGTGCCAGTATCGACAGATAAAACTGTAACATGATGAAGGAGAGGTACAGGCTGATTTGACAGGTTTAATTCCCAAAGTGAATGCATTCTATCCCGAATCTTTCTCAAAGTCCAACCTTTCCTCTGCAGAATGATAATAATATGCTGTTAAATGCATAAATGAAATTCTTTTGGCACGCTTCAGAACAGTTCTTCCTACATTTGGGTAAATTGCCTAAAATCGGGTTAATGTGTTTTTTCTTGCCTTTCAACAATGCATGAATTCATTGCCCATCACATAAGGATATTTAAATTGGCCTACAGATTGCCACATGTACTAAAATATATTTGAAAATCTCCCAGAGTTTTCTTATTGAAACAAAAATTGTTAAAATTACCAGTGGTGATTTGTTGAAATAACATAAAGATCATTCCATTACATTGTTTTCATTTTGTTTAGTTATCAAATTTAGAAACAGCTCCTCTCCCGCATGGAGGGAATCTGGGCGGCACATAAATAAAATGTTAAAAACATAAAAACTGACTATAGAAATTTAAAACAGAGGCAAGGGTGCTTAGAATTCAATGGAATGCAGGTAATTCTTGTGTCACAGTGATAGTTCAAAGTTACGGTGGTGCTGAAAGAAGAAACTGGTCATAAGAATATAAGAAGAGCCATGCTGAATCAGGCCAAAGCCCATCGAGTCCAGCATTCCGTGTCACACAGTGGCCCACCAATTGTCCATGGGGATCTTGAGCAGAAAGAGAAGGCAAGACCTTCCCTTTCCCTTGACCCACAACAAGTGGTACTCAAGGGAATCCTGCCTGCCTCAACCAACATAGAGGCAGCACTTGGACATCCGTTTCAGTAATCACTTGGCATCCATGAATCTGTCTAATCCTGCCTTGAAGCTATCAAGGCTGACAGCTGTCATGATCTCTTCTGCAAGTGAATTCCATAAACCAACGACCCTCTGGGTGAAGAAATATTTCCCTTGATTTGTCCTCACTTTCTTACCTATGAGCTTTAGGGAGTGCCCCCTTGTCCTAGTATTGTGTGATGGAGAAAAGAATTTTTTTCTATCCACCTTTTCTATCCCATGCATGATTTTATACACTTCGATCAAGTCACCCCTTAAACGCTGTCCTGGAATTTCACTAAGATTTTCTGATAAGTGATGTCTAATAATGAAGAAAGAACTTTGGGAAGCACTGCTTGAAAGGATGAAGGCATAATTTAGTAATTGGATACTTCCTGTGCATTTTATAACGTACCTATATCTCAGTAAATCACTTAAAACAGTTTCCACAGTAATTAAAGTAGTCACTTTCTTTACCTAACAAAATACCGTCTAGCTTCCAATGACTGAATCTGAAAGAGCAGCCAATTTAAAAGAGCTTCATAAGAATTAAAACATTGTTTATGTTTACTACTTTACAAAGAAAAGCTCAAGAATTAAACCAGGAAAACAAACAAATAAATATGTATAAAGAGAAGCTGTCTTAAATAAAACAGTCCTTTCATGTGGCCACTGTAGTTGAGCTTGCCACCTGCCTTATATTTTCCACTTTCAAATCAATCATATTCTAAAACCATCCTAAAAGTCTCAGTAGTCTAAGGAGGTTTAAGGCAAGATAGAACCCATCAGGACTGGGCAGTTGTACATCTGTGTATTCAGAAGTTTTCATATTGAGTTTTGAATAGCAAATTGCTTTTTTTAAAAAATTGGCTCTTCTTTCATTTGCTATATGAGTTTTATTTGTGAAACCAGGTTATTTTAAAGATTGATTTTAGTCCACATATTAAAAATCCCCCTTGCTTTCGCTAAGGGCTATTTTCTGAAATATTAGTCACCAGGCCAATATTTTGGCAGGCATATAATTGCAAGCAGATGTTTGCACAAAACTCTTCCTTCAATGCCATCATTTTGATTAGATTCAATAGATCCACTCCTTAATTGCTGTTTGAACATTATAGGATCTTCCTGGAAGATCTGATCAAAAATCGGATCTGCAAATTTTGCACAAGGATCATGTTGCAATGGGATGAAATGTTAATCCTATTGGGTTAGCTATTCATGACCTGAGCTGCAATAGAATAGAATAGAATAGAATAGAATAGAATTCTTTATTGGCCAAGTGTGATTGCACACACAAGGAATTTGTCTTTGGTGCATATGCTCTCAAGTGTACATAAAAGAAAAAGATACATTTGTCAAGAATCATGATGTACAACACTTAATGATTAGATAATTAGCAATCTCCAGTTGGAGGATAAGCGTTTCTACCTGCTTATCTTCCAACTGGACATCGTCTATTCCCTATCCCATTTTTAGGGATGCAACGGTCTCGCAACCTCAAGCTGTCGTTGATGTATCTACCAGAGCAGCTTTGACTCCATAGGTGGCTTTCAGTAACTCATCTCAAAAACTTTGCATGTTCAGATGGGAGGAGGAAAAATACAGAAGTTTTCAGGAGCCCATGTAGAGAATTTGTTACAGAAGAGAGAGAGAGAGTGGATTTAAAAGGCACCAAGCTCAGTCTCTTTTATGATACATAGCATGGCAATGGGCAGGACTTATGGGAAAATCTCTGCTAACCAAAGCTAATACTGCTCCAAAATTTGTCTCCCAAAAGATAAATAGCCTTTTTGGAATCTAATTTGGAAGAATTTGTAAGAAATCCCTCAGGAAAAAAAGGCTGAGTATTTATCATTGTTTATTTTGAGCCATTGGAAATATTTTCTTAGTGCTAACTTTTGTAGTGGGAAAATGTATCCCAGCAATAACATTTCCTTTCCTATATCACCTGCCGAATTCCAGAATGAATGAAGAACAGATTGCTACTGTGTGTCTCTCTGTCCTAAGAGCATTGTCCTACCTTCACAATCAAGGAGTTATTCACAGGGATATAAAGAGTGACTCTATACTTCTCACTAGTGATGGGAGAGTAAGTATTTGTCATTATTTTCTGGTGTTTATTTTTTAAATTGGGACCACTGTTAAAGTTCACATGATTTCGGTAACATTTTAACAACCTACCTATGAAATTTCTACTGTTTGCCTGAAGCTTTCTTTATTTACCAAGAGACATGGGAAACTTTGTTCATCCTGAATTTATACATGAACTGCCCCAGTTCAGACTTCCAGCCAAAATCAGTCTGTGCGTCAAAATCCTGACAATTCAGAATTTTGCACTGGGACTTCAATTAAAAGAAAAAAAAAATTGGTGTTAGAAATTATGTTTGCCGATCCCAGTAAAGCGGCCTTTTGCAATTGACAGATGGAGATTTTGTCAATTCTGATGGTTTTCAAATGTCCACTGAGATCCTTTGGCACTGCACCCAACGTGCCAAGCACCACTGGGACCACTTTCACTGGCTTATGCCAGAGTCGTTGCAGCTCGATTTTTAGATCTTCGTATTTCACTAATTTCTCTAGCTGCTTCTCCTCAATTCTGCTGTCCCATTATTATTATTATTATTATTATTATTATTATTATTATTATTATTATTATTATTATTATTATTATTTTGTGTGGTGGAGAGATTTGCTGACAAACACGCATATGCAGATTTTCATAACAGTTTCATTATTTTTGCAACATTTGCCAAGCGTTGCAGTAATGCACTGAAACAAATATCCCACCAAAAAAAAAAATGTAATAAAAATTGAGTAAAATCAAAACCGACAGATTCATCTATCTTGATTTGCAAATTGCATATATCCGGGGAGGATATTAAACTTACATGAAAAAGAAGAGAATACCATTCTGAATGCTTTTGGGCTGTTCACCCCCCCCCCCCCCAATCTTTGGTTAATAATATCCACACAATGCCTCATTATGTTCATTGTCTGTGGCGCACTTTTTGTCATGAGCAGTTGTATAACCATCTGATTCCACCTCCCTCTTTCACTGTAAAACCATCTTTTCTGTATTTCAACATGCAAAAGATGGGCAAAAGTTTCCTCCGCTCCTCAATATAGGAAAATTGATTTGGCATTCAAAAATAACCATTGTTTTGTTTCCCTTTCATGGTATAAAAAGAACCTTTGTTTGTGCCATGGATGGCTAGGCTATGGTTTTATAAATAGCAATCATTCTAATTTTTATTTGAGAGATGTTGAATTAAGAATCAGGAAAAAAGGCATGAAAAAGTTAATGCCAAAATAAGATAAACAGTGTCACAAATAAAAGATGAGGCATCATTCGTACAAACATTTAGAAAGCTTCCTTATTAATTATTTTGATAGCTCCCTGTTCTGATCTCAGAGTGCATCCTGACATGATAAATGAGCTGCTAATCTGATCTAATCCACTTTAGTCCCACGGCTCAAGGCTCAATCATTATTCTGCTTCAGGCACAGAAAGGGGAGAGGGGGGTCTTGATTGTTTTTGCCATGAGTTGATAAAGGGAACCTTTTCATTTGTTTCAGGTATGAGCCAAGCAAACCTTTATATATGTATAACATTAATTGATGGCATTTAAAGCCATCATCTCCCCTCAAACAAAGAATACCAGAAATTGAGGAAATGTCACTCTTTTTATACTGCTACCGGTATAGTGGAACCCCGACATAAGAGCTGCTCGACTTAAGAGCTACTCGAGATAAGAGCTGGGAGAGGAGAGACATTTTTTTTTTTTATTTTATTTATTACTTGGATTTGTATGCCGCCCCTCTCCACGATACGAGCCGAGAAGAGCCGGGCTGGCTTACTTTCCTTCCTTCCCGCGCTGATGCAGAGCCACTCGAACAAAGCGTCGCGCCCCTCTGATGCTTTCGGCGGAAGGGAAGGAAAGCTCTCAGCTTATCATCTTATTAATAAGTAAAGTTACATTTATTCTTGCAATGTCTTTTTGCATAATTTAGACTAACTTTGTGAGTTTTTTGAGGGCTGGAACCAATTAAAATTATTTACATTAATTCCTATGGGGAAAAGTTGTTCGAGATAAGAGCTGCTCGACTTAAGAGCGCAGGTCCGGAACGAATTAAACTCTTATCTCGAGGTACCACCAGTGTTCCCTCTAATTTTTTTGGGGGGTGGGCGGAAAAGTATAGTGTCTGAGCGGCAGTCCCTTTGGGACTGGGCGGCACAGAAATAATAAATAAATAAATAAATAAACAAACAACAAATAAATAAAAAACCCACCCTGTTTTGCCTCAGAGAATTTCAAAATAAAATACTGTACTGTGTGTCTATAACAGTGAGCTCATAATAGGGCAACTCTATCAATATCAAAATGCCACTTAAATAGTTGAGCTAGTTTCAAACTAGATTTTGATTTTCTTTCTCTCTTCCTTACTCCCATTCTTTTTCTTTCTCTTTTCCTTCCTCTCTTTTTTCTATCTGTTTCTCTCTCTTCCTCTCTCTCTCCTTCCCTCTCACTCTTTCCCTCTCGGCTTCTGGGCAGGTTTGGAAAACTCTGAGTTGATTATGATTTTTAAGTGAGCGATTGCTCACTGCTCAGCTTAGAGGGAACTATGGGTACCACTGTACTTAGAGACAGTTTTCACCCCCTTGATTTTATTAAAATAAACTTGTGTCCCGCCAGCAGCCCGTGCAGCTGACACCCGAGTCGGAGAGTGAAGAGGCTGGAGAGGACTCTGTGCCAGAGGCAGAGAGTCAGCCGGGGCCTTCATAACCTCCAGCACCTCATATCAATGATGAGGAAAAAGATGAGGAGCCTCTTCTCATAAGGCACACAGAGCTGCCAAAAGGCAGGAATGGTTCCTCAGGAGGAGGTCTCCTCGAGAGTAAGGCTTGGGCTAATTGGCCACTCCCTTAGCCTATTTAATGGATAACAATGACATCAAAAACTCTGCAGGAAGCAATGTTTGTTTGCTCATGTGCCTTCGTGTTCTGAAAACGTCTGCTCAGCTTATCTGTTTTGACATTCTTCCTGCGGACTACTTTTAGGTATTTTGCCAACCCTTGTAAGCTTCTTGAGATATCTTGAGATATCCAGAACTATTTGATTAAACTTAATTTATGACTTTATGGACATGCTAGCTGTTAATGCTGTTTAATTAACAGCTGGTTTTTCAACAAAAGACTGCTTAACTTGTGTTTGTGTGTGTCAACTACTAAGCAAGATTTGAACAAACTGTGTGCTACTTTCTTTCTGGTAGCTGAGGCAGAACAAAACTTGAAAGTTGGTTGAAACTAGTAGCAGTTCATAGTAATAAACAAGAATGTTTTTATGCAGTTTGCATTCTTATTTATGTTTGCATTTCTCAGTTTATGTTTTACAAATCAATTTGCAAATCAAAAGGCAGTTATAAAGTGATATTTGCATTTTCCTGAATTTTGTGAGACAGTTCTGCTGTTAGAACTACTAATTCTAGGAGCACGCAATTGGAAACCATAAATTGTGATATGGAAAAGAGCAGCAGGAAACATCCTGTTAAATTTTATGTATTAGTTTGTCCAACATATACAAGATAGCAAGTATAAAAATGAGCATGGATATGAACGAAGAAAATGAATACAAATAAATGGGGCAGTAGGGCAGGGATGGTAGACACACTGGTGCGCTTATGCATGCTCCCTTTACAGACATCTTAGGAATGGAGTAAGATCCATAGTAGACAGTTTAAGGTTGAAGCTGTGAGGTTTTGATGATATAACAATGGAGTCGGGTACAGCATTCCAGGCATTGACCACTCTGTTGCTGAAGTTGTATTTTCTGTAATCAAGTTTGGAGCCGTTTACCTTGAGTCCGGTTGTCTGATTGTTTGCCCTATTATTGAGGTTGAAACTGAAAAAGTAATTGACAGGTAAAATGTTATAGCAGACAATTTTGTTTACTATACTTAGATCAGACCGCAGGTGGCAGTTCCAGATTGTTCAAGCCCAAAATTTCAAGCCTGGTGCATAAGAGATTCTATTGTGAGTAGAGGAGTGGAGAACTCTTCCTGTGAAATATCTCTGGACCCACTCAATTGTATTAATGTCTGATATACAGTGTAGGTTCCAGGCAGATGAGCTGTATTCAAGAATTGGTCTGGCAAAGGTTTTGTATGCCCTAGTTAGCAATACAATGTTACCAGAGAAAAAGCTTTGCAAAATTAGGTTAACAATTCTTAATGACTTTTTGGCAATGCTGTTACAGTGAGCTCTGGGGCTTAGATCGTTTGAGATGTGTACTCCCAAGTCCTTGACAGAATGAGGGTAATCTACGAGGTCATGTGTAGAACAGAGAATGTGTATTAGTTGAGATTTGGAGTTGCCAAATGTGCGACCATTCTGACACATGGTCAAGGTCGATTTGAAGGGCAGCAGCATTGTTAGTGGTGTTAGTTTTACATCATCAGTGAAGAGGACACAGCTGCTTTTAATATGATTGCATAGGTCATTGATGTAAAGCAGAAAGAGTATGGGTCCTAGAACGCTGCTTTGGGGGACATTGCTATTAACTGGTGCCGGATTTGATAAGGCCCTCCTTATTTTGACTATTTGTTGACAGTTTGACAAGAACATGTCTTTTTTTGAAATAATTTTTAAAAATAATTCTTTCCACAAACTTAAGTAAAAGTTTCCTTAATAAGAGTAAATAAGAGGTATGCAAGACAATGCAATTAAATTTATCATTGGGAAGAAAGTATTGAAATAGTAGAAAATGACCTGTTGATTTAATTGGATGGGGAACCTACAGCCTTGCAACTTTTATCATTGTCAACCAATTCGATTTGGCTTTTAGTGAACTGCTCTCTGAATACCTCACTGCTATTGGTTCCTGAAATAGTCTTCTAACAAGTGCTTCCTATTCGGCTTGGTAGAGGTAGCCCAGAGAAAGGAAGAAAGAGTATCTTTTTCAGCACTGAAAATTTATCCCAGTGATACTTTTATTCCATTAATTGTTGGTGGTCTGATGCATCTAACAATGGTCAACGATTCCCACTGACACAAAGTTTCTGTCCTACAATGGGAAAAAAGGTTCCCCATCTAAATGTGTTGAACAATCCGAATTATGGGTCTGCTTAACAAATGGGAGTAATATTCACTGTCCACTTGTTTAATTCTGCACTGCATGGTGTGTTATTTATTGTTCAGATAAAGCTGTCAGACTTCGGATTCTGTGCCCAAGTTTCAAAAGATGTTCCAAAAAGAAAATCACTTGTCGGAACCCCATACTGGATGGCCCCTGAAGTGATTTCAAGATTGCCTTATGGAACCGAGGTAAGCATAACAATTAGTGGTGGGATTCAATATTTTTTTTACTACCGGTTCTGTGGGCATGGCTTGGTGGGGATGGCAGGGGATGGATACTGTAAATCTCCATTCCCTCCTCACTCTAGGGGAAGGTTACTGGAAAATCCCCATTTCCTCCTGATCAGCTGGGATTTGGAAGGCAGAGAGTAGATGGGGGCAAGGCCAGTCAAAGGTAGTATTTACAGGTTTTCTGAACTACTCAAAATTTCTGCTACCGGTTCTCCAGAACTAGTCAGAACCTGCTGAATCCCACCTCTGAAAACAATGATCTTGCTCCATTCAGCAACATAGATTATCTTTGGAAAACAATAATCTCCTTTAAAATCTTTATTTATTTAAAGCAATACAGCTTGAACATATTTCTTCCAGTCTGGATTCAGCCTGGGATATTTTACTGAGATGCATTTGATTACTCTATGACCTTTGGAGGTCTCAGGGTGGAGGTAACACATCCATCCTGTTTCCTCTTGGAGCTGCTGGTGACTTACAATATCATCAACAAGGGTATCTTTCTGGATTGACTCAGGGAGTTTTGAATAGGAGGCATGATGTTAAAGAACTTCCCTTCCTTTTTTCCAGGCTTCGGTCCAGATAGTGTTGGTTGGATGGAATTTGTCTAGAACTAGAATTGGACCACCTGGAGTTAATCCAGAATGCAGTGATAGGGATAGTTACTTCATACATAACGTCATTACTGTTACTATTCCACAAGAAAGACAATGAAAACCTGATTCTTCCCTTGGGGACTTGAGTCAGGATGATTGGAGTTCCTGTCCAGAGAAGCAAAAATTGGCAATTAATGATAATTTCTTGTTCTTTGCTAGTAGTGGCTAACATTGTGTTTTGGTTTACTGTACATCACACAGAGCTGCATTGTATGAATCAAACAGCCATATAAATGCTATAAATAAATTAAAAACAAATAACAAATAGTCTCTTTGAGCAGTTCCCATAACATTGATAAAAATCAGATTATCCCTCTGTTCACATCATACGTTTTACTTGGTTACTAAATTAATCATTTTCTGGCTTCGTACATGAATCCGTAAAGAAACAAGTGGGCTTGAATTGCATTCACACATTCATGCACACAAACTCTGAACAAGGGTAAGGCTCACCAGGTTTACTTAGCATGATATATGAATACATCTGCTAGGTCTTTATGTGACCAGGATCTGCATGTTGCATGAGCAGAGTTACTGTCTGAACAACATCACCGAAAAGAAAAAAAAGGGGCAACTTGAGAGAAGCAGTGAATCAAGCAAATAGATGTCAAAATTGCATAATAATTCTTAAAATGAATGACTAAAATGATAAATCTTGGAGAAAGAAAAAGTTGAATATCCTGGTTTGCTAAGATACAAAGTGTCTTTCTGTTGCAATGGTTGTTTCCAGGTGATTGTTGAAGAAGTGTAACTTCAGCTGTGCTACTTTCGGGGCGGTATTTTACAACTAACTTTAGATCTGACCCACTGTCAGTCAGAGCAGCATACACAAAGCAATTAATCATAATCTCCGTGATTCACTGAGAGTTGTCGATCATTGCTATTCTCATGAAATAATTTGCAATGGTAATTTGATTTGCTGGGGAGGGCTAAGTTCCTAAATTCCTTGGTTGATGTGCTTATCTTATGATGATCCCAGTAAAGTATTATTAGTGAGAACATAATCAGACAAACTTCTAAATCCATTATGATGAGTCATTTATTCTTTAGAGCAGCCAAATTACCTTAAGATTAGCAGTCAATGAAATATTCTAATTAGTAAAGCTCTCCAACTTGGACTGCAAACCCATCTAATTTCTAGGCAATAGCAAGGAGCTAGTATTTTCTGTAGCTAGTGGTTGCCAGGATCTTTGCAGCTGAAATTTGAGGGTCCTGCAAATTATGGTAATAGCAATAACATTTAGTGCTTTGCAGCCTTTTCTACGAGTATACAGTCAACATATTGCCAACCTAGGTCATCTTTTTACCAACCACGGAAGGATGGAAAGCTGAGTCAACCTTGAGTAAATGAGATTTGAACTGCCAAAAGATTGGCAGCCGGCAGTCAGCAGAATTAGCCTGCAATACTGTAGTTTAACCACTGCACCACCACAGCTCTTATGCTCCATCTAGATTGGTGTTGGTGTTTGTTACCAAAGACTTTCCTACACCAATCATGTGTAGACTTTTGAGATATGAGGACAATTAGTAATGGATAAATTTTATTTCCATAGTTAAACTCACCTAAACAGGATTTTTAAAGTAATGTTTTGATAGAAAATCCTTTTAGGTAAGAACAAAAGACTGTATGTATGTTTTTATTTACTGGGTTTTTAAAGATTTTTTATATGTATAATTGCTATTTTAGATTTTAATTATTAGATTTGTCTCTGTACCGTTTTTATCACTGTTGTGAGCCGCCCCAAGTCTACGGAGAGGGGCGGCATACAAATCTAATAAATACAAATATAAATACAAAAAGGCAATGTTAGCTACAGAAGTTAAGTGTGTGGCCAATCTGAAATCAGATGTGCATTGCTGGCATCTTAAGATAGAGTCCTGCAATGCCAAGCACAAATGACTTTTTAAAAAAAAAATAAGGAGGGTATGAAATGATGAGAATTAAACATCTGTATATGGACCAAAGACAATTTCCTTGTGTGTCTAATCACACTTGGCCAATAAAAATTCTATTCTATTCTACTCTATTCTATTCTATTCTGGTACATTTAACGCAGCTTATTTGCACTGTCATTGGTTCTATGTTACAGGTGGACATCTGGTCTCTTGGCATCATGGTGATAGAAATGATAGATGGGGAACCGCCTTATTTCAATGAGCCACCTCTCCAGGCCATGCGTAGAATCCGAGACAATGTACCACCAAGAGTGAAAGACCTACACAAGGTGGGAATGCTCACCTTTCTTTTGAATCTTGTCCTTATCATTCTTCTCCAACATCTTAGCTGAAATACATGGGGATAACCTGAGGCCCTAGAATAGTGATGGCCAACCTTTTTTTTCTTCAGGTGCCAAAAGAGCATGAGCGTGCACTATCATGCATGCACAAGTGCCCACACCCATAATTCAATGCCTGGGGGGGACGAAAACAGCTTCCCCTGCCCTTGGAGGCCCTTTGGAGATGGGAAATAGCCTGTTTCCCAATGTCGGGTGGGCCCAGTAGGCTCGTGTTTCGTTCTCCCCAGGCTCCAAAGGCTTCCCTGGATAAAACACCCTCCCCCACCCCCCAGAGGCTCTCTGAAAGCCAAAAACCAAAAACACTCTCTCAGAGTGTGAGCCAAAAATCAGCTGGCATGCACGTTGGATTTGAGCTAGGGCAACAGCTCGTGTGCCAGCAGATATGGCTCTGCGTGCCACCTGTGGCACTCATGCCATAGGTTCCCCATCACTGCCCTAGAACAACACCTAACCTCAAACTCACTATTCATATTCCCAGAAGAGCCTCAACATGGATATTAAAGTCAATTTCCAGAAGCACACACGTATGACTGATTCAGTTGGATTCATTAACGTCTTTATAAACTTAGTAAAAGATGAATTTACAATACCATAAGCAGAGTTATTTTTCAAGCAAACACAAGCAGGAATTAGTTTCATTTCAGAGGAGAGTGCAGATCTGGAGCCACACCAACCTTAAGTTTCAATTTTGATTCTCTGCACAGACTCAGAAATGTTCAAGCTCCCCATTGGCTGACTTAGTTGCTATGCTTATTCATTGGCTAACCTTGTTAACATGGCTCTCTCAGTTATGAATATTCTAACAATGTAGACAACCCAGAAGACTGTTTCAAACAAACAGGATGAGATGGTGCAAATTTTCTTTTTCCCCATGCACAAGATTATGCAAGCCCATTTAGCTGTCTAAGTGTAGGCTTAAACTCACTTTAATCTCTGCATTAATTTATATGTCTGTAGGATATTTATATAGAATGCTCTAAGCAGAAACAGTTGATATACTTGTATTTCTCCTTCCATTTAGCCGTTACTCTTCTTCTATATGCTCTTAAAAAGGTGAACTATATGAAGCATTCAATTCTGTTAGCCATGTAAAACAGAAGATGAATGTTTAAGGATTTTTCATTGATATACTGTAAACCTTATATTCCCAGTTGTCCTATTGTTTATTAATAAAGAAAACAAACAGTTTTTATACATAAAACTGCATTATCCCTTGTAAGAATGTGTACATGAATACCCCCCCCCCTAGCAACCTTTGAATTAATAGCAATTTCCCAAGAGGGTACAATTAAATAATAAAACCTCTTCTATCCTGGATCTATGTAGCTTAAAAACAAAGGAAGAATCCACACGCTGATTTTTCAAATCAATCTTTTTATATATAAAGTCTCATTTTGTACAAGCCAAAGCCATGCATGAGATATAATCTTGGTAGTTTCTCAATGAGAGTAATTAAGAGGTATCAGTTCCATGGCTAGGCTGCTGCCAAAGATCAAAGCTTCTGGCGCATACCTTCATGAGATAAGTCTCCAGTTTCACAGACTTACTTTTACAGCTTCCGAGCATCTCCGCAGACAGGGCACTTTTACTTCAAGAATTTTAGCAGGAAAATAACAGGTGGCTAGCATACCCTGGCTAAAACCTCAAACTTCATCCAACTCCATTCCAAAATGTTGTAACTCCACCCCAAATTAGCCACATGCCACCCTTAAATACGTATAAAAAGTGTTCAATCATTCCCTAGAGTTACAAACTACAGACTACTTCCTTGTCCCATACAAGTATTCTTGTCTTTTTCTTAGCCTTCTAAAGCGGGCAACTAGCAAAGGCTCCAGATCTTCCTCCTCCTGTCAAACTCTACTGTCACTGGCACATCTACCACTTCTGGTGGTCCCTTGGGTTCATCCAGGTCTATTTCTTCCTCACTCTTGCTCTCTGCATCAGCTGGCAACACCACTGGTCCAGTTTACCAAGATGGGCCTGGCTCATCCTCCTCAGAATCTATCATCACCAGAGTTGGACGAGGAGCACTCACAACAAAACCAAACAAAAATTTCGAGTGAAATTATATGGGCAGTATATAAAATGTCAAAAACAGCAGCAACTACTGTTGAAAAATATCTTGGCAGCTTCATAGAGCTCCGGTTCTATGAAATCAACTCCCTCCCTGAGATTTGCACAATCCCCACCCTCCTGGCCTTCTGAAAGGCGGTAAAAACATGGCTTTTCTGGCAAGCCTGGAGCCGGTGAATAGTTCCATTTTGCCCCAGCTAAATGATTTAAGGGCTTTTTAAATTGTTTTACTATTTTTATATTGTCATTTTCACATTGCTGTCTGCTGCCCAGGGTCTGCAAGGAGTTGGGCGGCCTACAAGTCACAATAATAAAGAAATAATAAATAATACAGCATAGGTTCAACTCAAAGCTTGGGGAAGCAGATTAAGTCTCCTGCTGGAACAAGATAAATTTCTCTCCCATGTAAATCATTATCTTGGTATGATTGGGAGCAAGTAAATTATGTGTTAAATGAAAGACCTTTGAAAGCTGCTTTTGGTCTGCAAGTCCCAATCTTGTGAGGTGTGGTTTAGATGTTGGTGGCCTCACAGTGTCATTTGTTCTTTCCTAGGTTTCATCAGTTCTCCGTGGATTTTTAGACTTGATGCTGGTGAGGGAACCTTCGCAGAGAGGATCTGCACAAGAACTCCTGAGGCACCCATTTCTGAAACTGGCTGGGCCTCCATCTTGCATAGTGCCTCTCATGAGGCAATATCGGCACCACTAAATTCGGCTGTTTTTGTTCGTTCGTTGATTTGTTTTCCAGGAAACAAGTGAAGCAATGAGGTTGGGTGCTGCCAAATCAGCAGTAAGCGGTAATGATCCAGTGAGAAATATGCCACTGTTGACATGGCTCAGCATACCGTGAAGGGGTCACAGCGAAGATGTTACTTGGATAATTCCTGACAATGTCGACAGCTAGTACTCCTAGGAGAAATTGGATTTTTTTTTGGCTTGAGTCAGAGCAAGAAGATTTGATTTTAAACCATCCCGTTTGGACTGAGGCAGGGGGAACTTCCAGCATTACCCCAATGGAAAGCCAAACTTTTATTGCAGATCAAAGCAGAACAACACTCCTGCTACATAAGAGACACTTTTCCCCCCTGAATTTTAAAAAAAGAAAAGAAAAACAACCCAAGAAGCACTTTTTATCTCGGTTATAGCAGTGTGATGTATTTTGAAATGAATTTGTAATTTTCTGTACATTGCTTTTGATAATTTATGTACTTTGGTGTCATAGTTGCTAGTGGAGGTGATCGGTATTACTTAGCAAGTATTAGAGCGAGAGCTTTCCTACTTTTTTAATCTCTTTTGAAGAGGAACAAACTTACATGCACACGCACACACGTGCAGCTTGGAATGTGGATTAGATTTGCTTATCTGTGCCAGGCAAACATGGCTTCATTTTGCAAAATGTTTAAATTGCTGGCCAATGCTGTATTCATTCCTCCATTCCCCCACAAAAATGTCAAGATTTCAGTGTTGTTTTGAAGCGATAAGCACCTGGAGAAATCTATTCATGCTTATGGAAAAGGTTGTGTCGCAATTCATGTATTCATTGGATGAAAGTATCACGTCTTTTCTGGTGGTAAGCATATGATCAGTTAACAACAACAGAGGAGAAATCAGCTGATCAAGAAGAAATTTGGCTGCCCACCAAAATCTATGTCATTTCTGACTATGTACATTCAGCTTGAAATTACAACACTTAAACAAGTCAGTGAAAGATCTAGGAGTCATATTCATACTTGTTAAGCTTGCTGGCATTAACCTTGGTTAGTTTCTTTGTGAATTAGTTAGTTATGTGACACCAGCCCACTTGATTGGATCCATAAACCGTGTAGGCTTAAAAGGGAGTTAATAAATAAACCAGGTTGCATGTGTTGTGTTAGTGCAGCCTATACTGAGCGACTTGTCCCATTGAGACTTAGCTGCTCTGGAATCAAAACTTATGGGACTTGTATTCCGGCAATGGATTCAGCCAGAGCTAACATTGGATGGTGCCAGATCGAAAATGAGACCAGTTTGCAAAACAGACCAGTGTCTTTATGGTGTTAGATTGGGTTGCTTATTTCATGACTTGAGCTGAGTGTTTTTGCTTCCATTTGAATTCCAGCAGCCCTTCCCTGTACTAGGGTTTATACGTTGCCACCATGATTCACCATGTATCTTGAGTGCCCATCCCAGAGCTGGGCACTAAGAGTAACATCCCTGATGTGTACAAACAGCGGCTTCATTACCAGTACTTCCTTGTGCCATTATACCACCCAAGTGGAGTGCCTGGAATAACTGTTTTTTCTTTCCCTCACCTAAATTCTCTTTTGTCCCTTGTCCTTGTGGACTATATATCCTACTTGAGGTCATCCAAGCAAGTGCAGCTGCCCTTGCAGACTGTACTGAAAAGCCAGTATCTTCATCCATCTCTGAAATCTCTTAAAGTGGGACATTCCAAGGAGTGCTGCCTGTCCTTGTAGCTGGTCTTTAAGCAAGCCAGTTCAAGGGCCTGACCCACGTTCACATATCCTCAGAGCAAGGAAGGGCTTCCTGTCGCCAGTGCTACCGGTGCATTCCTGGCGGGGGGGGGTATCTGCACAGAATCTCACGTGAGGATGCTCGCGCATGCAATTTCACCGATTTCTAGCGATTTGCTTCCACGAGCATCCTCAGGCAAGATTTGGTTTCCAGTGCATGCACAGAATCCTAATCTCCCACCGACGTGCGTGCCTGCCCACCGGTCAGCTGGAGCTGTACATGCAGCTCCATTTTTTCCAACCGGGACTGCACACCTGACCGTACCGGTTGCAGCCCACTACTAGCTCGGAGGCTTCACACACTTCCTACTTTAGGCTACCGAATGAGGAAAGCTGCATAGCACACACACTTTCATCATTGCATTGCATCCCCCACACCGCACAACACACTGAACTGCCCACAAGTGGTAAGTGCATAAGCTGGAGTTTAGCAGCACCAATAGTTCAGCAGACACTTGGGCTTGCACACACAATAATTGAGCCTCCTTTTGTAGCTTCGCATGTGGCAGACACCCACTCAAGGCACCTGTGGGCAAGAGAATCTCTGCTTAGTCTTAACAACGTGGATATTGCTTCATTTGACTTCGTGCCAAGTCCAATGCCTCCCGTTTGTCTTCATTATTTTTATTCAGGCTTTAGAAGTCAACCACCAAGTGGGCGTTTTCTGAGTTTAAATCAAAGTGTTGTAAAAATTGGTTAATGTGTTTTGCCATACAGGAGAAAAAACTGTCTAAACCCCTTTGAAATGTTAATTTAGCAATGGCAACTACAATTAATCTTACGTTGCTTGTTTGGTAGATTTGCATGTTTACCATAGACCTGGAAGGATTTGCTTTTATTAAGTGCTCCATAATTATTTCAGTCAGTGGGAGGGGGTTATTTATTTATTCATTATGTACTGTATAACTTGAAAGCCATGTCTTTTCTAACCTGGACTTTGCTTTTCGTTTTGGGTTATGTTCACCTGATTTCACTTGAAGAAAACTGTCTGATCCTAAAACTAATGTCTCTGGATAGAGCATTTTGCATTGTGGTGGGCTTTCATTTTATCAGTAAGTTGGTTGATACCCATTGTAATAAAAGAGAAGCCAACCCAGAGGTTAGAAAGTTGCTGATTTGTGAATGAGTGGTTAATGAAGATATTTTTCCCCCATTCTGTATATTGTTTTTTTTTAATTCAAGTTAGAACCCATTACATTGTATACATTGATGCACTACTTTTCTTTGAATGTACATTCAGTCCCAAGTTTTTTGGTTAAGAGGTGCATAGAATTAAGGCTCTATTACATCTTGGACATGGGTGGGTGGTAGGTAACATTTTGTTTCCCAGAGTCATCTTTTGATGGGAGGAGGCAAAGAAAGGAGGTTGTCATAATGCAAAAATGAATGGTATCATATGGTACAGTAGACAGGATGGGATTTCCTTTTGCAGATGGAGGGGAGTCTATTTTAAGAGGGAAGCCATTTTAAACCAAGTTATTTCTTTCCCATTAAAAATTGTGTGAATAGATGGTGGCACAATGGTCAGGATGCAGTATTGCAGGTTAATTTTGCCGACTGCCAGCAGTTCAATCATGACAGGCTCCAAATTGACTCATCCTTCCATTCTTCCAAGATGGGTAAAATATTAAGGGAAATAGGCTGACTCTATAAACTGCTTAGTGAGAGCTGTAAAACAATGAGGGTATATAAGCCTAAGTGCTATTGCTAATTATATTTATTCAAAATACATTCAGTTCAGTTAATAAAACCCTTATTTATTTTAGATAATTCCCAAAACTATATTTTGGTGAATATAATTTATATTCAGGATTGATAACCTCATATAGATGAAGCTGCTGAGGAAGTGGCGATTAGTTATATGCATTACTCCACCTACTGTTCAACCTTCTTCAGAAAGATTAATGTCCTACATATGGCAGGTGAAGATGACTCATTGGTAGTGTTGAAATAAGTATATTTCTTTGCTGTAAATTCATAATAAATTGCATCTTATTAATTATTCAGATTGTTTAGATAGAAAATTTGCACACTGACCATGGTTTGTTGAACAAGCCATACTCATTTTCACATCTACTGTTAGGACACCACCTTTTCCAGGTTGTGGACAACATTTCTTCTGAATGGTTCACTAAGGATAGCACACCCCAAAATCAACGTGCTTATGCCACATGCTAAGTGATTTACTGTAATGTTAAATGCATTTCATTGTTTCTCAATTATTTGGTATAATTTTCTTTTCATGTATTTGCTTGAAATCTAGAAGTGCTCTGGACTTCTATTGCCCAAGTTGAGAAAGGGTATATGGTATTTGAGCCATGAATCATGTATCCACATCCTAAGCTTAGACATAACATAACGGATGCAAATGTTAAAATGACCACAGGATGGCAGTAAAGACCTAACGGAAAGACTTGGCTGATATCTAGTGGCCAGTCAAAGCTTTACAGATCAGATTTATTTATTTGTTTTGTACAGTACACAATAATACACAATAAGGGTTATAGAGGATATAATCAGGTAGAATGTATTAAAGGGGGAAGAGAGGAGAAAATAAAGGAGTGAAATATAACTATGAGAGAATAGCAGAAAAAGATATAGGTATAGAAGAGAAGATACATGAGATATAGGAGAGACAGTACGGTGATGGAGAAACTACAGTGACAGATTCATTGATAATGCTAAACCAACCTAGAATTAAAATTTTATGCGTTAAATTAAGGGTGATCAAAGTCAGTCATACTACTGTGTGGTAACTGCGTTTCAAGATTTCAAATAGTTATTTTTCCTAGGGCAGATGATGATGGGCCTTTAATGCTGCTCTGAACTACTTTGAGGAAAACATACTCCAGATACCTAACACCAGAAAGAAAAAAAATAATTTTATCACGGCAGGAGAAAAACGTAAGGAATAGCTTTGACAATTACAACTATAAATCTTGCCAGGATCATCCATGTATAGAAATCCATATTCGTAAGTAATCATGGACTCACATCATCTTTTTTTTTTGAGTGAAAGTCTATAAGGAAGAAAGTGATTAACCTCTGCAAAGCTTGAATATACTGTAAGTCCATAGAAAGGACTCCTAAACTGTTTCATGAAGCAGTGCCCATCCAGGGCAGACTCTTTCTCTCTGTGTGAGTGCATCTAATGGTGATGAAAGCACTGTTGTATTGTTTCATAAAAAAATGTTTCCATAAAATCCCATTTTAAATCATTCTTCTATTTTGTCCTTAGTCTTTGAAGAGAAAAATCAGTGTAAATATTTGACTGATCTGTTTACTGCTGCAAATAATCTGACATTTATTTATGTACTTATTTTCCAATTTATATGAAACAAGGAGCAATTCTGGAGAGTGTACTATTATAGTCGACCCCTCAACAGATAAAAAGTGACCATCAGTTCTGGATTTCTAATTACTCTGACTCCCCTTAGTCAGCACAATCCAATGAACACTATTCCTACCTTCCCGAAATTATAATGCTGAAATGAACCCTATGACAAGAACAATGAGCTTCGTTTACCTAACCCGGGGTGGGCAGTTAGCTCTTCTATGACATCTGGACTTCAACTCCCAGAATTCCTTAGCTAGCATAATTGGCTCAGGAATTCTGGGAGTTGAAGTTCACAAGTCATAGAAGAGCCAACTTTGCTGACCCCTGACCTAACCAGTTCTTATATTCAGCATTCTACAAGTCCAATTTTCTAGCAAACTGATCATTCTTGAAGTAAGTCCCAGGGAGGGAGGGGGGAAGCAGTAAAAAGAGGGAGCATCCCCTTTCCTAAAGTCTGACCAATGTAACCAGAACTTCAGAGGTTGAAGCAATTTGCTTTCCAGTAAGGCAGATACGGTCAAACTCACGTTGACACATGACTTATCAGAACTTTTTTCCTTCGCTAAACCGGGCAGAGGCGGGGCCAGCACGTGACACATGCAGTCCGCGGTTTTGACACCCCTGCAGTAAGGAATAGATGCAGCCAGCTTTAAGCACTCTACTAGACTCCTGTATTTATGCACCATAAACATTCTTCTGGATGCTTGCATTGAACTAAGTCAGATTTGTTTTAATTACAGTCTGTGGAATAAAGTAAAATTGGCTAATTCCTCATATAGTGTTAAATCCAAGTTAAACCCATTTATGGCTTAATGCAGTGAATAAATCAGCACCCTGGCCCAAAGTTAAACTACTCTGAGCCACCAATAAACATCTGCACAGGTTAATCTGGGGGATATTGAATTCAATGGATGGATGGAAAGCCGTGGATAAACTGAACCTGTTTCTCTAAAGAACCATGCCACAAAACTCGGACTGTGATCAGGATTGTGACATTCCAAAACTCTTATCCTTTATTTAGCTGGAGGCCTCTCTCATGCAGTCCTTTTTCCTTAATCCTCTAGCATTTATTACATCTCGTTCTTTCTTCTTTGCCTAGGAGTGTCAATAAAATATTTGTCTAAATGCTCCATAATAAGAATACTCCACATTAAGCAACATAAGTTTAGGATTTATTGGTTTTTGCTGTTTACTTCCATATCTATATTTACACATCAGTTATTTATAACACCTGAAAGTTTCTGCATAGTAAGATAAACATTTCTTGGTAATAATCTTATATAATCATTACATTGCAGTAGGCATTTTTTTTCAGTCACAGTACATGCAAAGTGTACAGCCCATAAGCATTTCTCACACCAGAGCTTAACACTCTTGTGATTTGAGCAGCAACGTTCATAAAACTGTTTGGGTGCCAAAGCATTTCAATAAGCAATAAAAATACAAAATAAAAATCTCCAAGCTTTAAAACCATAGAATCTTAATCTTGGCTCTGTTTGAAATATATTTCAAATTGAGATGAGTTGAAGTGGAAATGAGATGAACTGGATCGTATGAGCAAGTCCTGAGGGTGTTGCTTTAATTTACCCAAATGGCATTATTCTTTTGGGAATATGTGAGATTTCGGTAGAGAATCCTACCATTCCTAGAGCTTTGGAAAAACAGGATTGATAATGGCAACTCCATAAACTGAAGGAGTGCTAGTGAAGGAACAGATGAAATCTGATGACAGCTTCCAGGCATGGAGAAGGAAAGTGGAATTTTTGTCAGTTCCCTGTTTCCCTTGAACTACTGCTCTCATCCTATTGTGCAATATTCCATGCAGATTTTGCAAAAGATGGTAAATGGAGCAGAAGGAAAAAGGAACCAGGATTTTCCCGTGAGCCGTGAAGACTCCACCGCAGGAACTCTGTTCCCAGACCCCTTAATCCAAGCCATGGGCTTACATTGTGGATGGAGAACTAATTAGCGCGTGCTAATGGTATGCCAGTTTCATCAGCCGCAGCTAGCAAGGCAAAGATAGAAATGGTGAGAACTATAGTCCAGCAAACGTGGAAATGGAAGGTTCCACAGGTTCATTTGTCACTGTCCTCATTCCCTTCACCACCATTGAGGTAAATACATTTTCAGAGCAAAACATACATTTCCATTCTCTACCACCATCACCACACGAATGGAAACGATGCTTGGCCAATGTAGGGAACATTGCCTGTTGGGTCAGTTCTCCAGAGAAGACAAAATTATTTCCCTGTTTTAAGCATTGAGAAATGGCTGTTTTTCCATCCCCTCCCCTCCCTTCCCAACCCACCCTCCCCTTGCATCCCCCCTCCCATCCCCCACCCCTCCATCTGTCAGTATACAGTATATTTCGTAGTGTATAAGAGGCCCTGACCTATAGGATAAAAAGTGCTTTTGCTTGAGCTGATCTCTTTCCTTTGCCAGCTATCCCATATGTTTATACTCCGATCTGTCCCGTGGAATTTGGACTTGGTTGGCTGTCATTTTGAGGTGGATGTGATAGACACCGAGGGTTACCACAATAACCAAGCCCAAGATCAAGCCCAATATGAGAGGAAGGGTTTCTTCTAATTGTTCTCTTTGATCCACTGGACATTTATGTTCTGCAGCATAGAGAAAAGAGAAGAATGAGGAGAGACGGAGAGAAGTGTTATTTTGCATACAGGTATTTCTCCTACAAAACAAAGGATTACAGTGGTACCTCTACTTAAGAACTTAATTCGTTCCGTGACCAGGTTCTTAAGTAGAAACATTTTTAAGTAGAAGCAATTTTCTCCATAGGAATCAATGTAAAAGCAAATAATGCGTGCAAACCCATTAGGAAAGAAATAAAAGGGGAGGAGGAAGAGGAGGAGGAGGACAGTCGCTGCCAAAGGAAGAAGGTGAAGGGAGGGAAATAAAAAAAATCCAAATCTTTACGGCTTTAAAAAAAAAGAAGAGGGAGCAGCGAGGAGGAGCACACACCTCTCATACACCCGGCGTGAAACTGCCTCCCATACACTGGCTGCTGCTGCTGCTACCTGCTGCCTCTTCCTTCCCATGCTGAAGGGCTTCCCTCTCCTCTCGCTCGCTTTGTAGCCGGCGCCTTTCCTTCGTAGGTGACTCCTCGGCTGCCCAGAGCAAAGGGAGCGTTTCTTTTCTCTGGGCGTTGGCAGAGGTTTATTCCCTGTCCAAGCGCCCAGGGAAAGGAAAATGCTTCGTTCGCTCTGGACTGCCAAAGCTCCTTAAGCGCCACCAAAAGGCTCCTCTGGCAGCCCAGATGGCCGGGATTAAAGGGGGAATGGCAGGAAACTGGCCAAGACTTTGTGCCGCTCTCAAAATTCATGGGAATTTTTTCCAGGCTTGGCTTGTTAAGTAGAAAATGGTTGTTAAGTAGAGGCGTTCTTAAGTAGAGGCAAAAAAATCTTGAACACCTGGTTCTTATCTACAAAACGTCTTAAGGAGAGGCGTTCTTAAGTAAAGGTACTTTTATTTTCCTCAGACTTCATGACAACATACAGATGACTCACCAACATACACCTCTCAATTATTCTAAGCTGAATAGAAGAAAATGGACTGGCTTTGGGTCCTGCAGGAGATAGAATTTCAATCTAGATCGCCTCAGTCCTAAACTGAAATTTAGCCCATTGTGTTAAAGTTGTGCTGTATGAAACCAAGGAGTAGGACAATTTTAATGTAATACAAGCCCCCTATGCCCTTGAAAGTCTGATATGCATACTGGTTGGGTGTAATAAAATGTGCAAGTGAAGAAGTGGAAGAAAATGTTGGTTAACCACACCCACAGCATCCCAGGGATGAAGCAGCACATCCCAGATTAGGACTCAAGACAACAGACTACAGAGTCCTGAACTGTAGGAGGAAGGGGGAAACCATTTTGATCACACCTTAGAATCTCCTAGGGCGTATTTATTAGGTTAGAAGGCTTTAGTCCGGCAAGATTCTGTCTATTAGAAGTAAGAAAATATAGAACTGCATTTGATTGAATCTCACTATGTCATTTTAGGCCTAACAGTTAGGAAGCCAAAGCAAGCAACCCAAATTAGTGTTCTTCACTCATTAGGTCAATAAGTCTTGCCTTACTTACATCTGTAAGAAACCAAACTGGAGTAAAACCCTCATTATGAGGAGAGCACTTGGTAAAGAGGTCAGTTTTAAAAACCTTCAGGTCAGGAAGCCACTTGAAAGAACAGTTATCGGTTCACTAGCCTTGCAGCAATATCTAGTTTCTCCTGTTATCTTTTAATCTGATGGATCCCATCTGCTTTGATTCAGTTTGCAATTCTCAAATAGCTAGAAAGGAAGAAAGCCCAGTAGGACAGCTGTAAATGGCAAGGATCATTTAAAATGTTTGCCTTTGAAAAATAAAATTAAGACATGCATATAAATCCAGCCCTGGAACTCAGTCAAACTCACCACTGATTGTATTGCTAAATAGAAGAGAACCACACATTTGTACCCTCAAAGTTTTGTTTGTGGACAGTTGTGGCCAACCAATCAAGAAATTTTAGAAATAGTAGGCCTTTTTGCAGCAACCCACCAGTTCCTACTATTAGGCAGTGTGGCAGTTGCTGCAGAATAGATGCTAAAAACAGAGATATTTTCAATTACTGTTATAGTCCTTTGCAATCTTAATGGGAAATTCAGAAAGAGAGAGAAAATAACATATTGTCCTTTACCACTGCTGTAAATATATCTTGCACCATGCCTGCAAAAGATACCTGCTTAAAATGCATATTTTACTCAAAATAGAATGCCAACACAATAAACATCCCTCAAAACTTTCCAAATTTCACTCTTTTCTTCAGACATTTTTTTTAAATGTAGGAAGACATCCTACAACACTCTTGAATTTCTAGGGTTAGAAAATAGAGGGGGGGGGAGGATACACTTTCTGAATAATTTGACATGTCAGCTAGAATAGCCAAGCTATATACCCTGAGGTGCTATTCTTGTATTGCAGTAAAAACTATCATGATAATGCTTTTGAGTTGGATCAATAAGCAATAGAGAAGTTGCCCAGGGGACATGAAAGTATATGTGGAAATTTGAATTAGGAGTCACTTCACTATACAAGCCAATGTTAGGCACATGTGTCTATTTTACAGACTGAGAATGACATAAAGTTTATTATATGAAATCACGATTGAACTAAACTAATGTCAAGAATTCAAAATGAGAACAACAACTGAGCAGAAGGTAAACAGCAATTCCCACTGTTGAAGGAAGGGGAAAGGGAAGGGAAGGCATTAAAAAATCACTTTTTCCCCCCTGTTAACAACCTTCATCATAAATTGATGCAAGTGTAGTGCAGTCCACCACTATAATTTGAAGAAGCATCAAGCTGACAGATAAAATGGGTACATACTGGAAGAATTTGAAAAGATGGACTACAGTGGGGATGAACATGGATTTTAATTATTAATCATGGAAAACAATTATAGCATAACCAACCTGAAGCCTTGGATCAAATAGTTGGTTATGATGCCAAATTTCTGATTTCTCTACTAACAATGAATACTGAAGACAATTTATCCAATAAATACAAAGAACTTCTTCAAACTCAGATTAGCAAGATTAATGTGGAAAAACTGCTATAGTGGCAATAGAAATTATAGCAAATGCACTTTGCTTTCATATAGGAATCGCTATCTTGGCAAATCAAAATATCATATTTTTCATTCCTTCACACACTCTTGATGCAAAAGAGAGGAGGCCTCCTTCCTTCCTTCCCTTCCTTCTTAGAAACATAGAAGATTGACAGCAGAAAAAGACCTTATGGTCCATCTAGTCTGCCCTTATACTATTTCTTGTATTTTATCTTAGGATGGATATATGTTTATCCCAGGCATATTTAAATTCAGTTACTGTTGATTTACCAAACACATCTGCTGGAAGTTTGTTCCAAGCATCTACTACTCTTTCAGTAAAATATTTTCTCACGTTGCTTCTGATCTTTCCCCCAACTAACCTCAGATTGTTCCCCCTTGTTCTTGTATTCACTTTCCTATTAAAAACACCTCCCTCCTAAACCTTATTTAACCTTTTAACATATTTAAATGTTTCGATCATGTCCCCCCCCCCCCCCTTTCCCTTCTGTCCTCCAGACCAGTGATTTTCAACCTTTTTTGAGCCGCGGCACATTTTTTACATTTACAAAATCCTGGGGCACACCACCAACCAAAATGACATAAACAAATAAATAAATGAATGAATGAATGAATGAATGAATAAATAAATAAAATAAATAAATAAATAACCCCCTCATATATACAATCCCATGTAACATCTCCTTATAAATACAGTCAATCATCAATCATCCCTCCTCAAATTTATACCACTGTCTCATTTCTGGGTACTTCTCCTGTCTTTCCCCCTTTTCTCTCTCATGTTCCTCATTTCTCTCTCTTCCTCCCTTTTTCCCTCATTCTCCCTCTCACTTCTCCTCTTTTTCCAACCCTCTCCCCCCCCCCCTTAAGTGTGTGTGTGTATATACACTCAAACTATTTCCAAAACCAGGTGAGGGCTGGTTTTTTTTTCTCTTTTATTCTTTTCAAAAACAGGTGAGGGCTGGGGGGGGGGGGTTCTTATTATTTGGGTGCTTTTTACCATATGCTTCAAGAATCACCTCTCTCTCTCTTTTGTTTCTCTCTCCTCTCATTCTCTGCCTCAATCATTTTCTCATTTCTCCTTTTTTCTCCCCTTTTTGTTCTCATTTCTCTCTCTCTCTCTCCTTTCCTCTCCCTATCTCTTGCTTTCTCTGTCTCCTCCTTTTTCTCTCTCTCTTTCTCGTGCACCACGCCGGCAACAGAGAGAGAAAGAAAGAGAGAGAGCGGAGAGAGAGTGGAGGGCGGCTTGCTGGTCCGCGGCCCCCTGGATCAGCGGCCCCGCATGGCCCCAGCACAGACTCCGCGGTTGCCTTCACCTCCGCCCAAGAGGCAGTAGCCACATTCACCCCTTCGCCCTCCCAGGTGTCCATGGCGCTCAGCGCCCGGCCATTCGCCGCCGCCACCTCCGCCTCCCGGTACCCCGCCTGACTTTTACCTGCAGGAACGGGTGGCCAGGCACCACGAAGGGGGGCGCTTGAAGGCCACCACGGCGCCGTTATTGTCATCAAGGCGCAAAGCCACGCAGTCCCGGATCGCTCGCTTCTCCGGCCAGCAAGCCGGCTGCCTGGGAAAGCGGCACACTTTTTAAACACGCGCTTTTAAAATGCGGCGCTTTCCTGGGCAGCTGGCTTTGCTGGCCGGAGAAGGGAGCAATTCAGGACTGCGTGGCTTTGCGCCACTTCAAAAATTTCTGCGGGAGGGGGGGTTTCATAATGGCTGTGTGGGCGCACGCCCACGCAGCTTAGAAGCAACAGTCGCCGGCGCCCTCCCACCGGGCCCCAAAAGCTCACTTGTCATCACCGGGAAGCTCCAGCCAGGCCGGGCTCACGGCACATCTGACCATGTCCCGCGGCACACTAGTGTGCCGCGGCACACTGGTTGGGAAACACTGCTCCAGACTATACAGATTCAGTTCATTAAGTCTTTCCTGATAGGTTTTATGCTTAAGACCTTCCACCATTTTTGTAGCCCGTCTTTGGACCCGTTCAATTTTATCAATATCTTTTTGTCAGTGAGGTCTCCAGAACTGAACACAGTATTATTCCAAATGTGGTCTCACCAGCACTCTATACAGCGGGATCACAATCTCCCTCTTCCTGCTTGTTATACCTCTAGCTATGCAGCCAAGCATCCTACTCGCTTTCCCTACTGCCTGACTGCACTGTTCACCCATTTCAGACTGTCAGAAATCACTACCCCTAAATCCTTCTCTCCTGAGGTTTTTGCTAACAGAGAACTACTCTTTCTTCCTTCCTTCCTTCCTTCCTTTTTTTCTCTCTCTCCCTTGCTTTTTTCTTTCTTTCCTTCTTTTTTGAGAAGTCATGCCAGCCTGAACCTGGTTACTAGCCTCCTTACGTACCTTCCACTCTTAATAATGCAGCTCGACACTGATTGCCCACCCAAAAGTAGCCCACCCTCCAAGTTCCTCCAAATCCCCGCTTTCTGTAGTGAACAAGCTAGGGACAAAAAAAGCTCTTCCCCTCAACCTGCATGCTGTTATAGGCTCTTCACTCCCCTCTGCACCAAGGTAGTGGGCAGTGGCTCCAGGTGGCAGCATCTTCTTGGTCTTGGGTGCAGAGCTGGTAACAGCAGGCAAATAGAGGAGAAGCACGTTTCGCGCCCCCAGTTTGTGCAGGAAAGAGATTGGAAGAGATCGGAGGGCAGGCTCCTTTAAGGTGGGCGAACACTGGTGTAGATCAGCAGGGAGGCTATAAGGAGACCTGTTCAGAGGGATCTGGGTGGGGTGAGCTCTGCCTAATTCGGCTGTTATTTTTCCTCCCCAGACCAGCTCCAAGCAAGCTGTGCACAAACGTCAGCAGCTCTTGCGCCACCTCCTACACCACTTGCTGGGAGCTGCTGCAGAGGGGGATGAAGAGCCGCTAATAAACAGCATGCAGGTAGAGAGGAAGAGCTTTTCACGCTCCCAGCTTGTTCACTGCGGAACGAGGGCGCTTGGAAGAGCTCGGAGGGCAGGCTCGTTTTGGGTGGGCGATCAATGTCAGGTTGATGGAGGCTACATAGGGAGACCTGTTTGGAGGAACCTGGGTGGGGCGAGTCTCACCTAATTTAGATGTATATTTTTCCTTTCCAGACCTGCTCCAAGCAAACAGTGTAGGCAACAGCACTGAAAGTTGTGCACCACTTGCTTGGAGCTGGTCAGAAAAGGAAAAAAGCCTCTAGTGGCAAGAGGCGCGCTGGCCGGGAATGCTTCCTTAGAAGAAGTATAAGGCACCAATATTTGCCGGCGCGAATGGCCATTCTGGACACTGCCTGGAGTGAGAGGCTGGCAGGAGGATGAGGAGCAGCAGCAACAGACCATTTGTGCTGGCAAAATTTGGTGCAGGAGGCTTTCCAGGCCGAAAACAGGCTGGGAGGGATGTGCAAGTGGCACATATGTAGGAAAGCAGGCATGCGCGGGGGGCAGGCATTGCATTGTGGGTATCGGCACGCATGTGCGATATCGCGGGCACACACACACACACTTTTGGCACACAACCAGAAAAAGGGTTGCCATCACTGGTATATAAGATGCAATGGACGACAAATCCCTACTCAGTGCTTCTGCTTATCTATTAAAAAGCATACAAAATAGACTCATAATATACAAACTGTATGTTTTTATACACAATACTTAGGAATTTTTGGATCCCTTGACAGAAGATTAGATAGGCTAATTATTATGAGTCATGGTAGAATCATAGTTCTGAAGAAACCTATCGCTGTCAAGAGAACTCCCCATCTCCTTCAGCATTCCACTGTTGGAGAGATTCTACTCACTGAAATCTGCATTCCTACCACTTCTCCCCCACTGATTCTCCCCTGCTCTTTATAAATACAGAGAATATCTGCTTCGTTCTTAAAATGTATATTTTAGAGAGTCTGGCGCTTCCTATTCAGAAGGAAAGTATCTCTGGACAGCGATCATCAGAAGCAAAAAACAAACAAAACTGGCAGGATTGTTAGCTTCATGTATTGGCTATTTGGAAATTTAGCCTAATCTATCAAGGATTTTCTTATAACTGCAGATCCTTGATCCCTATTTATGCATATTGGATTATAACATCTGCACGCTGTTACACCAGCACACGACAGACATTTAATAAATCCTCTATAGTTTGCCACAACATTCTTCAGTCAGAGAAATGTTAACCCCACTGTTAACTGGAGCAGGATTAGATAGGGCATTACCTATTTTGACCACCTGTTGTCTGTTTGACAGGAACGCACGATTGGATATCAGCGTTCCTGTCAAACAGACAACAGGTGGTCGAAATAGGTAATGCCTTACCTAATCCTGCTCCAGTTAACAGTGGCGTTCCCCAAGGCAGTGTCCTTGGACCCACTCTCTTTATACTCTACATAAATGATCTCTGTGACAATATTACAAGTAATTGTGTTCTCTTTGCTGGAGATGTTAAACTATTTAATACCTCTGATAATACTTCTACCCTTCAAAAGGACCTTGACCACGTAGCTGAATGGTCTAACAACTGGCAACTCCAAATCTCATCGAACAAATGCGCTGTCCTACATATTGGTAAAAAGAATCTGAATACTAAATACACACTTGGTCAAAGACCTTGGAGTACTCATTTCCAATGACCTAAGTGCCAGAGCCCACTGCAACAGTATTGCCAAAAAAGCACTAAGATTCACAAACTTAATTCTACGTAGCTTCTTCTCTAGAAACACCGATCTACTAACCAGAGCATACAAAACATTCATCAGACCAATTCTTGAATACAGCTCACCTGTATGGAATCCACACTGCATAACAGACATTAATACAATTGAAGGAATCCAGAAATATTTCACAAGAAGAATCCTCTACTCTTCCTCACGCAACAAATTACCTTACTCCTCCAGACTTCAATTACTATGTTTAGAAAATTTACAGCTACACCACCTCCGAACTGATTTAACTGTTGTTCATAAAATCATACATCAATGTATACTCCCTGTTAACGACTACTTCACCTTTAACAGAAGACCACACAATAGATACAAACTAAATATAAATCGCTCCAAACTAGATTGCAGAAAATACGATTTCAGCAATAGAGTGATCAATGCCTGGAATTCACTACCAGACACTGTTGTTTCCTCCCCCAATCCCAAAATCTTCAACCTTACAGTATCTACATGTCATAATGTCTTTTTATCTGTTCTATCTCTACTTTATATTTATATTTTGTTAAACGTACTACAATACAATATTTGTATGACAAATAAATAAAATAAATTTTAAAAATATAGAATATACATTAAATTAAAAAGACAATGGAAATTTTCACCTTGGGATCATAAACATTTTGTCAGAACAGTGATGAATCTGTATTTACTGAGAAACAAAATCTCCAGCTACCAGTAAGCAAAATGCCCCCCCCCCCAAACCTTGAAAGAAAGCATTGTGGAATGCCATTGGAGATAGTTAGCTCTTCATTAGGTGCCATGTTGCCTTGGGTCACTGCAAGCCTCTGCCCTATGCTTTCTTTCAAGGCAAAGCCTTATTGACATCACTAATCTTACATCAAGTTTCCCAAGGAGTGCACTAAACATGCTGTTTATTTTTTAAACTAAAAGAAGGAGCCTTCCCCCATTTCTTCAGCTACGATACGAAATCCTGGTCTTTATCTACCCCAACCTTCCACAAAAATTGCTTGCTTCCTCAATCAAGAGCCTCCATTGACTTTCCAAATTGCATGTATAAATTGACAAGCATCCAGAAGTCCCTTACCTTCACTGAAAACAAAATCAGAGCTGATGTCAAAGGGCTGGAGGCGGACCTCTGACAGCAAGAGAACAACTGATTTTTGGTGGTCACCGGAGTTTAAGGTGATTGTCTGCTGAGCTTGACATTCGTAAGACTTCCCAGCTGGGGTGACTAAAGCAGAGAGGTGACGTGTTGTGACCGTGTGTTTCCCCGCTGTCAAGAGGAAAATATTATTATTGGATGACTATCATACTTTTTTCTTTCTAGTCCAAATGACTATTTAATATGGTATTCCATGACCAACTGTATTTAATATATTTTATAAATATGTTCTCCACACCTCTGAGGTTTTAATAACATCCACATTAAAAAGAAAAAGACTTCAGAGAATGTCTGAAGAATAAGAAATTTGATTAAATTGCTAAAAAAAAAACATTTTTCTTGAGACAAAAAATGTGGACAATAAATATCAACAGTGTCTGTAAATATGCATTTTGTACTTTGTATGCTTTTAGTCTTTTCTCAGTTTTAGTATTTTTTTTTCCTTTTCATTTTGTGTATGTATGTAAGTGTGTGTGTGTGTGTGTGTATGTATGTACAGTCTATTTTTACAAATTGGATAAAGACTGACATTAAGAATTTGAACAGTCTTCTGTTTTTGCAGAAAAGAAAACTAGTTTTTCTAAAATGTTTAGAGATTTTAATACAGTGGTACCTCTACTTAAGAACTTAATTCATTCCGTGACCAGGTTCTTAAGTAGAAACGTTTTTAAGTAGAAGCAATTTTTCCCATAGGAATCAATGTAAAAGCAAATAATGTGTGCAAACCCATTAGGAAAGAAATAAAAGCTCGGAATTTGGGTGGGAGGAGGAGGAAAAAGAAGAAGAGGAGGAGGACAGTCACTTCCGAAGGAAGAAGGTGAGGTGACGGGAATCAAAAAAATCTAAACTTTAAGGCTTTTTTTTAAAAAAAGAGGGATTCTGAGGTGATGAGGAGGAGCACGCACCTCCTATACACCCGACACAAGGCTGCCTCCCATACACTGCACCAGAGAGAGAAACCCAGGGGGAATGGCAGAAAACTGGCCGGGCCTTTGTGCCGTTCTCAAATTTCCTGGGAAATTTTTCCTGGCTCAGGTTCTTAAGTAGAAAATGGTTCTTAAGTAGAGGCAAAAAAATCTTGAACACTTGGTTCTTATCTACAAAAGTTCTTAAGTAGAGGTACCACTGTATTTGCTCTTATAAATTAGGTTGTAATGCTAATAGGCAGATGTTGGAAGGAAGTGGATAGCAAGAGAAAGCTGAATAATATGCAAATAAACAGACATGTGTTCTCTCATACATTCATGCTGTTGTATATTAGAAGCATAAAATCTTAATTTCCATTTTCATGTCATTCCTCCAGTCCTTGTATTCAGAAGTACATAGCACAATGTGATGAAAATCATTAAATGCATAAGCAAAAGACCCTTTATTTCCCATTAGGATCCTAAAATGATGCTCACAGTTCAACACCTAATGGCTTATGCTGATGATAGCAGCTATGATGATCCCACAAGGAATAGCAAGTCCTAACTAGAAATTCAGCATTAACAGCAGTGCTATTATTAACTTTCTATGACTAGATCCAGCTTGGGGGGGAAAACACACACACCTTTTGCAGATAACATTCCCAGGGAATCACGCTCCACCATTCATGTAGTGTCACATGTAACCCCTTCAAAGCAGCATCACAAATGGGTCCTGAGTGGCCGGATGACGCAAAGTACTGCTGATGGGGCAGAATTGGACATAAAAAAAACCCCAGATGACAAGTCCTATTGGAATGACCTCTGGACATTGCAGATCACAACTCACAACTCATCAGTTGTTTGTAGGGATGAATGGAATTGTAGAACGATTCATCAGGAGGAGAAATATTCGTAAAGGTTTATATTGTCCAATACACTCTCACAAAAAAATATCAACTTTCCAAAGTATAGGAAAAATGGATTGAGTGGATAATGCATTAAATGTTTGCATTATGTTTGCATAATGCAAACATTTAACTCTGAAAAAAGGGGGGATTTCAAAATATAAACAACCCACATGATGAAAAAAAATGCAAAGATCTTAATAAAGTTAGAATCAGAAAGAATAAAACAAAAATATCACGCTTTTGTTAAAAGGGACTGTACCTGTACAACCACTCATTTAAGAATAAACACAATTCATTCAACAGGAATTATTTTGGAATACAAATGTAAAGAATTACACTGAATGGCTTTAAAAAAATCCTGATTTTTGTTGCAGATCCAGTCTGGGTAAGCTATAGATTCACATATAATGGCCAATACTACCGCATTGTATGTGAAAGAGATGGGACATTTCAAGCCACTACTGCAGCATTTTTTATACATTATTTTAATGTAAAATAGGCTTTTCTTCCTAATTAATTCTTAGAAATAGACAAAGATTTAATGATCCAAATTACTCAGGAACAGATAAAATACAGATGGGTATGCCTTTGGCATGCTTCAATGCAGCAACGTGGTGGGGGTAGGGAGGGGAAGAACGGACCCTAGAACATTCTGCACTGCGGAGGTGCCCAGTGACAAACACAGGCACCAAAAGGAAGCCCATAAGAAAGAAACACAAAGAAATGCAATGGTAACACTAACCATTGATAGAAATATAAACCCAAATAGATAGAAAGTGGTCGTATTTTAGAGCACAGTAAATACATTTGAGATGTGCAACATCTAACTGTTCTCTATGTTAGATTGCTTGAATTTTCAACCTCCCTGCTCCCACAAAAAAGAATTACTAACTCCAAATTCCAAGTAAAGGAAAGCATAAAATAAAATATTAGTTTTCTAATTGCCCTTCAAGAATTATATAAAACTCCCTTATTTAACTGCCCAAACCCAACACACTACACTAAAAAGTGCTCGGCCCAAAATTAGAGTACAGAAATGCTGTCTTCATTACAAATTCATTACTATACAGTATGATTTTGTATTATAGTACAATACGTAGAAGTGATTTACAAATGCTACCCCCTAACAAGCAGTATAACTGTTACATCATTTGGGGGAAGAGGTTTTTTTTTTTAAACTGTAAATAATCCTTGCTTCTGTTTTAGTCCCAATTTATTTGCTTCATAATGATTAGAAAAATAAAAAAGGTATAGTCCTGATCTTCTCACAGTGATTTTATTCTTTTACAAATTCCGGAGGTTTTTCTTCAATTAGAAAAGGGGTTTTCTAATATATCTAATCTAATCTGATCTTTGTAATCTTTATCTAATCTTTCTAATGTAATATATTATATCAATGTAATTGTTTGCTTCCATCTTAATATGACAAAATGGCATCGAAACCTGCCATAACACTTGTTTTTATAACTCCTAATTTTAACCTAAGCACGATTTACTACCGGTAGTATGGGAACTTTTGCTCCAGATCCCGGCTGATCGTGGGGCCAGGCATCACTTTGTTCCAAAGGCGCTGGCCTGGGGGCCATACAGTATGGTTGGTCGGTTGGTTGGTTGACAACAAGGATGCTCTTCTTTTTACCCTCTTGGAACAACTGAAAGCCTTCCACAGATTCTCAAAACCAGCCGGCGGCTTTGGAAAAGCCGGGCCCCGCTTTAGGTGTGATCATTGCACCCCATCCCCCGTTTCAGGCCCCAGTCGGATAGAGTCGGCTGCCCCTGATAGAGAGAAGGGGGAACTGGGATGAGAGGGAGGAGGAGCCGTCGGGGAAACGTGGGCGCCCGCTTTATCCGCACTGCGGGCCGGGGAGGGGGCACCGGTCTCAGGCCTGAGCCAGATGCGTTTGAAGGGACGAGGTGGATGAAGAAAACAAAAAAGACGGGGGGAACCGGCTGGAAATGTTTCAGGTTTCCTCCCGCCGCCGCAGCGCTTGCAAGGTTTGCAAGCAAGGAGGCCCAAGTGGCTCTTGAACGGCGCGGCCTGGTCGTCTCTCTTGCGCTCTCTATCCCTCCTTTGACCCACCTCAGCCTCACCATCCGCGCGACCCTCGAGAGCCCTGGGCTTTTCTATCTTTTTCTCTCCCCAACTGACCTTCAATTTCCTCAGCCGCCGCCCAGGCCGACCCGCAGGCCTCGGCTTTGGCCGCGCTTTACTTACGGTTCACGGCGCCTTTGAAGTAGGTTCTCTCGCTGCTGTCGTAAACGAACTGGACTTTGCTCATTTTCCACCAGGCCTCGGAGCCAGAACTTTTGTTACGAGTCTCCTGTCGAGAAGGGACAAGAAAAACAAGAAAAGACCCGAAGTTCGAGGCAAGGCAAAGGAAGCTCTCGCCGCCCGCCATCCCTGGACCAAGCTAACGTTTATTTTGCCCGCGCTCGCAGCTTTCTGTGCTCGGCCGGGGCAGGAGGAAGTTGACTTGATCAGTCGGCTGTTTTTCCCCGCGCCTTTATTATTCGGCTTACAGTGTTGTAGTAGTAGTAGTAGTAATAATAAATATTATGAATAATTAATAATACACAGTCCTAGAAGCTTGGGGTGTTCGACTTGTGATATTGTGATACAAAATCCAGCATATAAATCTCGTTTGCTGTGTATTACTGTTTTTTGGTGAATGAAATAATAAAGGCTACGCCAAACTAGCGTTGGGAGGGGTCTGTTCCATTTCATTTCTCTCCCCGCCTTCCAACCTCGAGCTAATTCCTTCACTTAGTTTTTCTCGGGTCCTGCGGGGTGATTCTGCCTCTCTCCCCACCGCCCCCTTCCCCGGCATTTTTCCTCTTTCCCCTATGCCAGGGCTTTCCTTCCAGGCGGCCCTTTGGCGCGGTCTTCCCGTCCTGATACCTTGACAAAATAAAGGCTGAGGGCGTAAGCTTTGTTGAGCCACAAGATGTGGAGCTCGGATTCGTTGCTGCTGCATTTGCCTCGCTCCTCGGCTCCGCGCGAAAGCGGGATGTAGGCTTGCTCGGTGATCATCTGAAAGGCACGCCATAAACACAACAAAAACATTTCCACAAAGAGCATCGGGGGAAAGATGTGAGGTTTTCCCTCCCTCCCCACCTCCATCTCCTGTTCCAAATATAAGATAACAAGACAAAGACATAAATGTGGCTAGCTTCAGCTCCCCACAATGGGTTAGACAGAAACGTAACCTTGTTTACTTGTACCACCCGAAATGTAATAATAATTACTCGTATTAACACCAATGCTCCCCCCCATACTCCCCGCACCTCCGGGCTCCAGGGACCCGAGATGAGTAATTATATCTTTTTATTCTCCCCCTCGCCCCCCGGTAGGCAAAAGGAAAAAGATTGAAGTAAACTTTGTGCGCTTTCCACGATTTTTTAAAAAAAGTCTTTTCTGCAGCAGCGAAAGGAGACCAGGAGCGGGGGCAGGACAGACAACTCTTTGCAAACTATACGTACGGGTGTGTGTGTGTATGCAGCGATGCTTTAGCTGCAGTTTCCCCGGGTGAGTGACAGGGAGGGGGAGAAAGCGAAGTTGCATCGCCTTAGCAACGCGCCGCTTTTTAAAAAAAGATGAATTCGAATCCTCCCCTCTTTCTTTCTCTCTCTTTCACCGATCGTGCGCGCGGGCGCACTCACACATTCTCTCTTTCTCTCTCTCACACACACATATGCCTAAACTACAGATTTCCCCAAATATTGAAATCCATCCTCGCGCTTTTTAAAAGACGATCTCCAAATCAAAAAGAAGACAATCTCACGTCGACGACATTGATGGCCCAGATCTCGTAGGGGACGACTAATTTGGCAGCGAATTCCGCCATGAGGCAGGTGGTTCCGTTTTCCCGAACGACAAAAATGGCCTTTTCGGGATTGGGAGATAAGCCCGAAAGGTTTTCCACTTCTTGTTCTGCCAGCCCACCGGCGAGGGCGTCTGTTGAGAGAAAAAGAAAAATAGGGAAAAAGAGAGAAGCAAGAGGATTCAGATTTAGCTTTAGGGTTTCTCTCAAGCGGTAGCTTCTGTCATATCTGGGCACGAAGTTAAATCAGTTCGAATTTCGCCACAGAACTCCGGGATCTGCCTTCCCCGGGGCGGTGGGGACTGGAAGGAGGGGAGCTTATTTAGTCGCATCTATTTTATTTACACCCAGGATGCACAAACGATCTTTTTCTCACCTCCCCCCCCCACCACCACCACCACATCGAGCTGGAAAAATGGCAAATAGGCTGAACGTTTTCGGGATCTGCGGGAGGAGAGGCGAGTTCCCGCTATAAAAAAAGGCGGGAAAGCGCGTGTACTCACGGCAAAGCAAAAGCAGTCCCTGCAGTGGAGGGATGGCACCCGAGGTCTCGCACCTTCTCCGCTCCATGCTTCTTCCCCAAGCCGAGCCCGCAAGGAAGGAAAGCGGGAAGTCGCGTGGACGGGGGCTTCCCTCGCCCGCTCCCGCTGCTTGCAGCGTCGCTGCGCGGAGGCGAATGCGCCTCGGTTTACTTTTCCGACCTCCGAGTAAGTAAGTGAGGGGTGAGGAGGCGGGGTGTACGCGGCGGTCCAGCGGGAGCTGTCCGAGGTACTGAACTCCACCGTGGTCCTTAAACGTTGCCCAGCTGGCTCCAGGGAGAGAGAGAGAGCTCACCAGCCTACCGTCCCACTTGCCGCACCTCGATAGAAGGTGGAACTTCAAAAGGCCGATGCTAGAGATGGCTGGTAAAGCACCTGCTTCGGATTAAAACCTCTGCCAGTGTTGCGTCTTTGGCTGCTCTTTTCCATCCACTCCCCCGGATCCTTGTCTTCAAAAGGCAGCTCCAATTGCCTTGAGGAAACCCAACTGGGCATTCCTTCTCCCTCCATCCTTCTTCCAGAGGACGCCTCTTTTATTAACTTCACAAGACTGTGGAGTTCAAAATACTCTTTCCTGTGTAAGATAGCGCCCCTCTTCCTACACACACACACACACACACACACACACACACACACACACACGTTAAAATGCTGCTTGCAGATGTTAACAAGAGTTAGTTCTTTAGCCAGCTTTTGAGGGTGTGCACCTTAAACATAACCTTATAACGTGCTTGTGAAATTATCCAGTAATGCAGAAAATTTATATTAGTGAGACAGGAAGAAACTGAAAGATCAGCAAAGATTCACACAAAGGGAAATAAGGTAGGGGAGGGGGGAAGATACTCACTGATCTGAAACCAAATGGGATACGATGCCCTTCCAAATCTCTTTCTTATACACACCACTTAGAGCCAGATATATATATTTAGCTTGGAGAGAAATAAAGAAGGTATAATCAGAAGACAGTGCAAGGGATCGATTTAAATGGAGACTGTAGTCTTTAAACTTTGCTCTGAAGCTGTAACAATGTTTTGGGATTTATTCATTCAATTCTCTTAAAGTGTCAGATTGGCTCTGAATTTACCCCCAGTATATATGAGCTCAATAAGGCTTATTGCCAGAGGACTACATATATGCTTGAAGCGATGATGCATTTCTGATCTATTATAAAAAGAACATGCATAAACATAGCTACCTCATGACTGAGGTTTAAACCAAAGCCCAGCAAAGCCAGTTCCAACTTTTCAATTGACTATGTTGTTCACTGGGTCTTTGAGCCAGTCACAGTCTTACAATCTTTCTTACAGTATTGTTGCAGAGTACTGTGAAGGGTGATGTAACACAAATCACCTTGTAGTCCTTAGCAGAAAGACAATTATAAATATGATTTATATGATAAAATTACCAGCTTTTGCACCAGCCTTTGCGATTATAGGAGTTGCTACACTAGTCTGATCACTGCTTTTGAGATTTCCCTCCATAGATTTTTCTGATACATGCTAATGTGATTGTGGAAGCAAACCAACACACAGGGAAGTAGAGTAAGCCATGATATGATAGCCTTGCTCAGTAGTATGGCTCCTCCTTCCCACAAAGACCACTCCCTAAATCAACTCCTATCCCAGCCTCCTGTGGGTATAAACTTAGATATTCATGCCCATAGTATCAAAGCATTATTCTAATCATTACTACTAATAAATATTTTGGCGAACTCAGTATCAGATTTAACTATTAATATTTTTCAATTCTCTTAAATTTGCAACATATCCACTCACTAAAAGCATATATATTAGAGGTATATAATTTGGCCTCCAAAGATTTTCCCCCCCGCCCCAAGTAGAGCATTTCCTTGAATTTTAAAAAGGCACATAGCATTTGAAAGCATACAGTAGTTCTCTAAGCCAGTGTTTCCCAACCTTGACAACTTGAAGATATCTGGACTTCAATTCCCAGAATTCCCCAGCCAGCGAATACTGGGAGTTGAAGTCCAAATATCTTCAAGTTGCCAAGGTTGGGAAACACTGCTCTAAGCTACATTTCTATGCATATCTGCCTAAGGAGCATCCCAATTCACCAAATACACAGTGCATAGTTCAAGTACTAATGCTGTGTTTCTACCTGGAAGGAAATACTATTAAACTCAATGGAATTCATTTTTATGGATAGGATTGCACTGGGAAATATAAAATGTTACATTTAATTTTGGAGTGTAATAAATTGTTCTTTGCTCTGTTTGTGCATTCACCACTGGAAGAAAGCTATTGCTGTCAGGCCTCAAAATCGATCAGGGCATCAAATCAAGCACTAAATATCACATTTAGAACGGAGTGAAAATCCAAAATAAGACTAAAGACTTTTAAAAATAAGATTATATTTTGTAAAAAAACCAGCCAAGCCAGAGTTCTCTGTACCCACTCTCATGTTTTACTACTGAGTGTTTCTGCACAGACATTAGGAAGCTAAAATCTGCTGCAGCTAGAGCTGCAGGAAAACAATCCAGTTCAATTAATTTTGAAGTTCATTGATCCTAAATATATAATGGGTTAGAATTAGCTAGTGTCACAATAAATGAGAAAGACTAATAGTCAGTTAATTCTCCTGGGGATATAATCATCACCTTATGATACTTTGCATCTAAGGACATAATCCCCCTATTCTAAATTCAGGTATTCTAAATGATTTAAAACAACAACAGTAAAATCAGTTATCTGATATGGTACTCATGTCTAGGACACATGCTTTTTCTTTATTTCCATTTTTTCCATGCATTAACAGATATTCTTCTCCCTAGTAGTTCTATTTGAAAGATTTCTCGGCATTTAAAATGAATAATTTAACAGAAATGCATCAAAAATGTTTGCAAAGCATATTTAATATGGTCTTATAAAAACATCGACACATGGTTGAACCATGGCAAATTCAGTTTTCAAGAACAAAAACTGAAATGTCCAATATCCTAATGTTAAGAATTATTTGATCATCTATATTTCATACTTTTATAAGATCAAATTAGTTAACATTTATCATTTTGTGCATATTGCATGCCTATGCATCTTTTGTGAAAGTCATTGGCAGGTTATTGTTAGTAGTATAGTGCTTGAAATGCCACATTAATCCATATGGTATAGTGAAATACTGCAGTAGCCTTTTTTAAAAAAAATTATGTCACATCGTAATTTTTGTTTCAGAACATTTATTGATTTTGTAGATATTTCTTGAATCCAACTGTGGTTAAAATCAACAAGGCAAGTAACAAATGAATATTTTCATGACTTCAAAGAGATTGATATAATGTCCAAAGGCTTTGCTCCTCTCTTTGTATTTGAATGAGCATTCTGACTCCATGAATTCCATTTGGGAGACTGCTTAAACATCTGGATTGCAGAGTTCTGTAAATGACATGGAACTAAATCTAGAGTTAGATTTTATTTAAAATGTGATTTCCCACTTTGTTGATAAGTTCTCTAGAAATAAATAGTTTTACATTTTAAAAGGGGAAAAAATACAAATCAGGTGAATTTATTAAGCAACGAGAAATTTCCTTAGACTATTGTCACTTTTTGTTGTATTTGAATATATTACTGCTGACTGATCAATGGCTATATAAATAAATGCTCCTATTGTTCCTATTTGAAACTGGTGGCTTGCCAAATCAAGCCCTCTTAATATTAAAGTCAGGATGCTTTGAAAAAGAGAACTGGACAGAAATGTTCCAAGCTGTGCCAATTTGTACTGCAAATGGGACAGAAGGAAATTAACCATAGAGAAGCACATCTGAGCACCAGTACTTTCATACCCTATTGTTGTGAATGACAACCATTATTACCATAACCCTTTAGTGATTTCAGTCCCTTGTTGGAATTTGGTGTCTCCTCCAATTCCTTTCTTTGAAGGGAAGAAAGGAATGACCAGGAAGGGGTGGGGAGACAAGCAAAGAGCCCTATTTTCTTCAAAAAAAAGAAAAGAAAGAAAAGACAGTTCACTAATGAGCATTCAGATTGCTTTGGACACCCAAGAAATTATTGCCATGTTTTTTAAACCCAGTCATCGAGTCTTCGAGAGATACATGCTTCTCTCCTCCAATGTAAACGGAATTTAACCAAAACAATGTGATTTCAGATGGTGTAATTTGGTGATTTTCAACCTTTTTTGAGCCGCGGCACATTTTTTACATTTACGAAACCCTGGGGCACATTGAGCGAGGGGGGGGGGGGCTAAAAAAAGTTTGCACAAAAAAATTCTCTCTCTCTCTCTTCCTCCCCTTCACTCTATTTCTTTCTCCCTCCCTCTTTCTCTCCCTTCCTTCCTTCTTCCTCTCTCCATCCTTCTTTCTTTCTCTTCCTTCCTTCCTCTCTTTTTTGCTCTTTCTCTCTCCCTCCCTACCTCCCTCTATGTCTTTTTCTCTCTCTCCTTCCCTCCCTCTCTCTCTCTCTCTCCTGCTTTCTCTCTCTTGCTCTCTCTTTCTCTTTCTCTTTTCTCTCTCTCTTGTTCTTTCTCTCTCTCTCTCTTTCTCTCTTGCTTTCTTCCTCTCTCTCTCTCTCTTTCTTTCTCTCTTGCTTTCTCTCTCTCTCTTTCTTTCTCTCTTTCTTTCTCTCTCTTGCTTTCTTTCTCTCTGAGCTTCGCGGCACACCTGACCATGTCTCGCGGCACACTAGTGTGCCACGGCACACTGGTTGAAAAACACTGGTGTAAGCAGTGCTTCTCAAATAGTGCTCCCCCTGGGGGGGGCATGGAGTAATGCCAGGGGAGGCTCTGATACTGGAGAACCTGCTTTTTTTGTTGCAGGAAGTAGGGGTTTTTTGCACCGAACAATAGCACACAGCACAGAGGAGAAGATATGAAGTGCACATAACAAACCCTTAAGAGACACCATTGAAAAATATTAACAGGGCTGACAAGAAAGGAAGAGAGACGGAGATAATGAGACAAACGTAAATCTCCTGAAAACGGAAATATGACGAAGTGTATGTAGCGCTTGGCTTCACTGTGACTATGATGGGAGATGAGGAAAGACCAATATGTTTACTGTGTCTAAAAATGTTGGCAGTGGACAGCATGAAGTCAAATATATTAAGGTGTCACTTAAACACATTATACCACAATCATGCTGATAAGCGCTTGAGTTTTTTCTGCGAAAATGTGCCGAATATAGCAAACAATCATCCCGGTATAGAGTTGGGGGGGGGGGGCATGAAATGTTTACTTCTTCCTGGGGGTGGGGGCGTAATTGATAAGCACTAATGTACCGGGTGCCATAGTCCAACCTCAACCACAATAATGCATCTATGATTCAGTCTATTTCAAATCTCTCTGTAGAGCAACTACATAGAAAAGTAATGAGTTAAAGAAGACGGAAAGGTGGCTCCCTGCTTTTCTCATATCAAAATACTGTATATTATGATTGAAAAATCAAGAGTTTAAAAATACCTTTGGATTGATACTACTGTTGACAAACCTCTTAGAATTCCTCATTTTGATATGATCAATTTTGACAGGATGTATAATATGAAGTTGATAACAGAGTAAGTTTTATGTGCATCACAACACTTGTGATGAGAACAGGTAACTTCGTTTCTTTAGTGCATTTCAGGAAGTTTGTTTCCAAAGGAAGGAATATTTTTTAATATTAATGTTGGATTACTTAGGAAAGAGAAGTTAACTAAAATCCGGAGAATATATTCACAAAAATCTATACTTTTAACCCAAACCAAACTAAATTTAAAATATTGCAATCCATATTTCCTGAGAACATAAAGAAATCTTCTTTTAGATCCTGTGTGCAAACTTCTTTTCCTCCAATAGTCATTTGCAAGCATATTCTGAATATAAATGTTCTCACAACCTGAATAAAATGTAGTGTTGTCAGAGGAAAAATTCAGGCCATTAAAATAAAGCATTTGTATAGCTACATTTGTGCAGGAAACCAAATGTAGCTATAAAAGTCAAACATTTACAGATCAGTACACATTTTAAGCAATGCAGTTGCTTAACGTGTTGGTTAATGTATGTAAATAATTCTTTGTTTTTACTCAGATGAAAGGAAAAAATGGAGGAAGAGAAAGAAGCTGCTGCTTTAATAAACTCCCTGTATTCTCTTCAGTATGTAGTTTACTAAAACGACATCCTTTATACGTAAGAGTTATTATAAATTCACCAACTCTCTCTCTTTTTCCCTCCCTCCCTCAGTGTCTGTGTGTGATTTGTGTCCTATGAGAAAGTGCAGAGAGGAGCAATGTAGATCAGCAGAAAAAATGTGCCCTTTTCCATAGTGTCTATTATTTCAGCTGATCTGTTTGCTAAGATCCACTATTCAGTCATTTATTATGCAATATTCTATCTGTGAACCAGACTTTCTCAATCAGTGTCTGAAGCTCCAAATGGGGAAAGAATTCTGGCCAAAGGATTACAGGTTAACTTTGGATAGTTATTTTTATCATCTGCAAAAGGCCAAGACAAACTTTTTTTCAAACTACTCATCAAATTCATGCCTGGATTCCTCATCAGCTTCTCATTGCTCATTGTCAACTATTTACCTCTGCACTGGGGAACATTCTGTCTCAGCTCTGCTCTTTCAGCTGACAGCTCGGAAGAATTTTTCTCTAATAAAAGTGGCAAATGTTGTTTATTCTTGATTATTCTCCCACTCTCTTTTGTGTTTCACACCCTATTTGTCTCATGTAGTGTCTTGATTTCCTCTACCCACAGCCTTTTGACTAATGATCAATTGATTTTGCACCATTGATTGATTTTACAAATGAGAGATTTATTTGTACCACACATAAAGATTGATTATTTGTTTGTTTGTTTATTTGTGTTCCTTGACTACCCATTTCCTTGAATCTTAATTAACAGAACAATTCTAATTAGCAGATATTCCATCACTTCTAAATTCCTGCCCCTTAGATTATGGTAGGAATGACGAAGCATGTCTTCTTTTTCTTCCACCTCCTTCTTTTTCAGCACTTCCCTTTAGAACCAAATAATAATAATAATAATCATAATAATAATAATAATAATAATTTTAATAATAATAATAATAATAATAATAATAATAATAATAATTTATTAGATTTGTATGCCGCCCCTCTCTGAAGACTCGGGGCGGCTCACAACATAACAGCAATACAATATAAATACAAATCTAATGTTAAAAACTTTAAAAAACTAATTTAAAATACATTGTTATAAAAACTTATCTGTTACACAATCATACACAGTCCGACTGAACATAAACATAATAAAGATCAGCAAAAAAAGGAGGGGGGGAGATTAAGCCTCCCCCACCTGGCAGCAAAGATGTGTCTTCAACATTTTACAGAAGGTGAGGAGGGTAGGGGCAGTTTGAATCTCCGGGGAGAGTTGATTCCAGAGGGCCAAGGCCGCCACAGAGAAGGCTCTTCCCCTGAGTCCCGCCTGACGGCATTGTTTTGTCGATGGGATCCAGAGAAGGCCAACTCTGTGGGACCTAAGTTAAATTAATTAAGAGTTCTGTAAAAAAAATACACAATAAAACCCAAACTAGGTTGAGGGCAGTGGTGGGATTCAACCAGTGTAAAAACCAGTTCACTGAGCGCACGCTCTGTGCACACGCATTGAATTTGCAAAAAAGGTCTAAAACTTACATTCTACTGCAACCCCAGTGAGAAAAACAGCTGAGGTGCAGCAATCCACTCTGCTGCGCCTATCAGATGGGCTTCGAACAAAAGAAATATAGGTCAGGTATAATTCAGGGCACCCAATCATCGAAGTAAACCAGTTCACTCTTAGCTGAATGTTGGAGCTAGGGGCACACTCAAACTGGTCCAAACTGGTAGAATCCCAACCCCTGGTTGAGGGTGGGATGCATCCATAAATCAATAGCAAGATTATTTTTAATGGGGCAATATGAGATTACAAAAAAATGCATACCCCTGAGATTTCCAGTGAATACAGTGGTACCTCTACCTACAAATGCCTCTACTTACGGACTTTTCTAGATAAGAAATGGGTGTTCAAGATTTTTTGCCTCTTCTCAAAAACCATTTTCCACTTACAAACCCGAGCCTCCGAAACTGTAACTGGAAAATGCAGGGAGAAGCCTCTGTGGTGCCACTCTAGGAATCTCCTGGGAGGAAACAGGGCCAGAAAAGGCGGGGAGAAGCCTCCATGGGGCCTCTCTAGGAATCTCCTGAGAGGAAACAGGGCCTCCACCCTCCCTGTGGTTTCCCTAATTGCACACATTATTTGCTTTTACATTGATTCCTATGGGGAAAATTGCTTCTTCTTACAAACTTTTCTACTAAAGAACCTGGTCACGGAACAAATTAAGTTGATAAGTAGAGGTACCACTGTATTTTCCCTGAGCTGTGGAAAAAAATCAAGCCATTAAATTTTCAAACTAGTTGGTTGGTGGGAGGGGGGGCAGGAATGAGGCATCAATGTCTTTAAGAGATCTGCCTACGGTTGAAGGTGGATTGTTTGTAGAATGAAGCCTATCATCTCCAAAGCTTAACCTAGAGGTCTTCAAACTTGGCAACTTTTAAGACTCATGGACTTCAATTCCCCGAATTCTTCAGCATAGCATAGCTGGCTGGAGAATTCTGGGAGTTGAAGTCCACAAGACTTAAAGTTGCCAAGTTTGAGAACCCATGGCTTAAACCATTATAGAATCATTATTCCAAGTTCTTGTGTGATTTCTCTGGGTAATACAGTGATCCCTCGATTATCGCGAGGGTTCCGTTCCAAGACCCCTCGCGATAATCGATTTTTCGCGATGTAGGGTTGCGGAAGTAAAAACACCATCTGCGCATGCGCGCCCTTTTTTCCATGGCCGCGCATGCGCAGATGGTGGAGTTTGCGTGGGCGGCGGGGAAACCCCGATCTTCGTCTGCTCGCTGCTGCTGCGGCCGCCCAGCAGCTGATCTGCTCGGCAGCAGCAGCGAGGAGCCGAATCGGGCTTTCCCCTTTGCGTGGGTGGCGGGGAAACCACGATCTTCATCTGCTCGCTGCTGCTGTGGCCGCCCAGCAGCTGATCTGCTCGGCGGCAGCAGCGAGGAGCCGAATCGGGCTTTCCCCTTTGCGTGGGCGGCGGGGAAACCCCGATCTTCGTCTGCTCGCTGCTGCTGTGGCCGCCCAGCAGCTGATCTGCTCGGCAGCGCAGCAGCAGCGAGCAGACGAAGATCGGGGTTTCCCCGCCGCCCACGCAAAAAGGGGAAACCCCGGCTCCTCGCTGATGCCCCCGCCCGCCCGCCGCCCGCCAGCAAGAGGGGGAGAGATAGAGAAAGAGAGAGAAGGAAAGAAAGAGATGAGAGAGGGAGGAAGAGAGTGTGAAAGAGGAAGAAGCAAGATAGAGAAAGAGAGAGAGAAAGAAAGATGAGAAAGGAAGGAAGAGAGTGACGTCATCGGGTGGGAAAAATCGCGATATAGCGTTTCGCGAAGATCGAGATCGCGAAAATCGAGGGATCACTGTATTACATTTTTCAAAACATCTACCTCCTTGAATAGGATGCTGCATCCAGACATCTTGACATACTAGGGAAAGACACTACACTGTTTGCAGTGAGTAACTTTTAAATTAGGCTGAGGGTTCCAGGATAAGGTTTGGGCTCATGAAAGAAAGGAGCAGCTGCTCTAATTTCATCTCTCAATTCAGAGCTCCCGAATGCAGCCCTTGTAAGTGAGGTTATTGGCTTCTATTGACTGAAAGGTAGCAGTGATTTACAATGTAATTTCCAAAACTGATAGGGTGGAACAGAAGTCTCCATGTCCTCTCCACATAGAGTGGCAGAAAGAATGGATTTTTACCACTATAGCAAGCAAAACTGCAGTTTAATGCAAGTAGTTTTAAAGTTTCTTTGGAAGCAATGGTTATAAAATGATTCTTCAAGATAAAACTATCACTGTATTTGATTATAGTGGTAATAGTAAGAACCACACATCTTTGCTACAACATACCTATTTGTTTTTTATTTTATTTATATCTCACCTTTATTATTTTTATTAAAAAACTCAAGATAGCAAACATATCTCATACGCCTTCATCCTCCTATTTTCCCCACAACCCTCCTAAGAGTTGGATTGGGGTGAAAGAATGACTGGCCCAAAGTCACCAGCTGGCTTTCATGCCAAAGCTGGACAGGAACTCATGGTCTCCTGGTTTCTACCTTGGTGCCTTAGCCACTGGATCAAACTGTCTCTCTCTGGCAAACAAAGGAACAATTTAATCAAGCTGGTTTGGGAAGGAGCCGCAAACTGAATATGCAATAATCAATACGGGAGTAAAAAGGCAAGTCTAAAATGTGGCATTCCCTGTTAGTGCAGTATGTTTTGTGGCCTTCAAAATGTCCAGCATTTGGCTTTTGACTCAGGACGCACCCTGAAATTTGGGTGGCATGAATATTTGTTAAGGTTAATGAAGATTTTTATGTTAGACATACCATATTGAGAATATAGAATAAGTTATAAACCGAGGTTGTGTCAAAAAACATTTTGTGGACTTTAGCACAAGAATCATTTTATAGCTGGGACTTCCGGCTAATGTCATGGCATTATCAGATACAGGGAACGGGTCTCTACATTCCCCAGGCTGAGTTCTCCCTGTTTGTGGGCTCCGAGAGGAGTCAAAGCTGCCCTGTTGGGAGCCACGAAACTAAGGAGGGGTGTCCTGAGAGGTCGCTGGAGAGATAGCAACTCTCCTGTTGAACCCGGGCTTTTTTCCCTCTATGCCACAGTAAGGAGAAGAGGCAGCCTAAAGAGGGCTCCCAGGAAGCTGGGGCATCCAAAAAACACCTAACAATTGAACTGAAATGGAGCTGGTGAACAGTGTCTGGAACTGGGTGAGAAGAATCCTTTTTAAAAAAAAACTCAACCCGAAAGAATATCCAGGAAAAGAGAGGCTCATTGCTATTTTTAAAAACAGTAATTTAGAAGAATTTCAAAATTGAAGGAAAAAGAGTCAAAGGGAGAAAGGCCTCCCCCTCCCCCTGCACCAGGCCACCAAGTGACAAAGGTTGGGGACCACTGATCTAAACAGAAAATTCCTGCATTGTAAAATGAATACATACATATGAACACTATGAAACCATAATATACTGTTCTATTTCTACAAGAGGTAATTAATTGAGGTAGGCACAACTACTTGAGGATTTGATCCTTAGTATATGAAAATTAAAAACAGGAACTCAATTTGTCTGGTAGAGTAAAAATCTCCTAATGATTACACCATTATTATAGAAGGTGAGATCTTCAGTCCCTTAATGCAATGTGCAATCATACTTTTATTAAACATATTTTTACGCTGCAACAATAAAAAAAATGACTTTCAGTGACTCACATAAAAAATACAATATAAAACAGGTTGATTGTGACCTCACAATGGAAGTCAGACAGTGTCACTTGTTTCAGAATTGTTAAAGCTTGACCAGGGCAGAGTTAATTGTCACAAGGACAGCTGCTGTGTAACACCACAGAAATTAGGAAGAGGCAGAAGGAATTAAGGAGGGAAAACGATCCATACATGCGCCTTATTGTAAGTACTTGTTGACACAGTTAGCATCAAGAAAAGGGTATTTCTAGTGTAATTAAGTATAAAATTGGGGGTTTTTAAATTATATTTTTCAAATAAGATTTAGCAGGATTTAAGAGGTTTTCCATAAAAAGTACAATTAGGTAAAACCAGCTAGTTTTTTCTTTTAGTGAGACATCTGCAATGAGATAAAGAGTACTGTATAGTTTAAAGTCATAATGATGTCAAAGCAGGTTAGACTGAAAAACTTAAACATTTGTGTGAGATGTTCTCTCTCTCTCTCTCTCTCTCTCTCACACACACACACACACACACACAGAGGATCATTTGATCCACAAGAACAGATACTAACTTTGTTTCAAGGGTTTTTATTAAAGAATCTGAAAGTTGTATCTCAGAACAATTACATAATTATCTCCATATGCCATTTTTAGGAATATTTTGAATCAGTTTGTACACGCATATACAACAACATGATCAGTACTGAGTATTACTGAAATCAGTTATCTGATTTTGTTCTAAACTACCCGTTTTCCGTAGTCTTGCTTATGTTGGTAACATGGAGACTTCCAAGCAGGAGATTGGCGTGCACAATTCTGCATTGTAACTACAGTGGGCTTTGAGAACGTGCACATTAATACTGTAGCAAATTATCTGGATATCTAACAAACATAAAAAGGATCATTTCCTGATATGAAAGTCTGAAAATCTGCATAAATATAGTGTGTAAAATTAAATTAACACAATTTTTTTTCAACTCGACTTGTAAGAATGGCCACATAATTAATATACACAAATATATATATATATATTATTTATACTGATATTTTGTTAGTCAAATATTCTGTTTTGTACATTGATTCTGTATTTATTTACCGGTAAGAAAATGACTGTGTGGCCATACAATATTCACTGGTCAGAATTGGTGTTTGTTACCACATGCAAGCAGAGGTTTTGCTTATTACTGTCAATGTTGCTACAGGAATGTGAATTTTCCACAAGATTGTGATTGAATCGGTATAAATACTTTACATTATCACAGTTGAAACATCTTCCTCTCAAAATCTATTTAAATCTTAGAACACAAAAACAGTAGTATTTGGGACTGGTGACAACTCAATTGAAATGCAACCTTTAGGTAGTCTGTAAACTCTGGTTAGAGTGCCTAAAATACAATTCCTTCATTTATTCATTTTCTAACTACAGCATCATAGATCAATATGGCACAGGAACAGTCTTTTGCTACCTTGCAATCCTTTCAACAGGATTTTACAAAAAAATACCACTTCTAATTCAGATGTATCCAGCCCAGCACGGCACTTGCTGATGATGAAATTCTGAACAAAGAAATAACCCGCACAGCTTTAATAATGAATGTTTTATCTATTCTACAAAGTTTATAGATGGGAGATTCCCCAATATCATATACAGATATGAGTTATACCTCTACGGAGCCTGTTTCTATGCAGCCAAAATGGCATTATACATTGTCAAAGTTTATCGAGTATAAAATATTTTTGGAGGGGAAAAAACCCACAGATACAGACAAAGGGATAGGATATCCTCTAAAACAGCCCTAGGAGGACTGGGCATAACAAATGTCCTTAGAATGCAGACTAATGTCCTTAGAATTGGAAGGAAAACGTGAAGAACTATTGGACAGAGGAGGAAGAGAATGGGGAAACAAACATCTGGAAAAGGTGGACTCCCCATGGCAACACTTCATTTGGTAACACCTTAGTCCAAGCAGTCCTCAGGGCAAAATCAAAATTTCATAGAAAAACAGCCACTGACGCTATCAAATGTGTTACAAGGTTAGGGTTCTTTTGGAGGGGAGGGGAAATCTTAGGAAATATTCTTCAGAGGTTCTTGTTTCAGGAGGCAGATTAATTCTGGGAAATTACAGTAGAGTTGTTGGCCTTTCCAAAGTCAAGGAAGCCCAGGGCAAAAAGTACTGTAAAATACGAAGGCAAGTCAAACAAGACTAAAACATTTCAAGAACAGAAACAAGGGTGTGTTTATAATTCAGATTAAAAACAACCATCACATTAAGGGCAATGCTCTTGGGTTTTAAAATCATTTGCTATCTTCCGAGAAAGAGAGTCTCATTTGAAAAAAAAAAAAAAAGTACAGTATTTCTCCCCCCCAACCCCCAAAATCCAACCTCTTCAGCTGAGATTTGCTACCTGACACTAAGCAGAAGAGATCCCATCTTCCAATCTTCAGTGAATTAACATCGCAAAGACAAAATAAAAAAAAAATCAGATGGCCTCAGATTTATTTCAGTTTGTGCACTGGAGCTTTATACCACTGTTGCAGGCCTGCGGTCCATCTCTGCCTCTAGCTTCACCATCTGCTGCATCTCCTTGGCCTGCAAAGCAGGAGAATTGGGCTGTTAGCATGACTGAATGTGGAGAGGAATGAGACAATGCATCCGAGTCTACCGTAGGTTCTTGGAGCTGTAATTCTGTGTTATGGTTGTGACAAAAAGGAGCAACATTCAGAATCAAAAAAGCCCATACTGCACTGACAAAAAAAGTACAGACTCCTTTGAAATACAGACCAGTATGGTAACATTCAACAATTGAATTTTTCCAAATGAATTTGGGGATCCTACAGCTAAAAGCCAACTAATCACCAAGTAAACCAAGCCTTCAGGCACTGCTTGAAGATGGAATTACATGTGGGCATGATTTTCACCATATTATATAGAATAAAGGGCACTCAATAGTTTAAATATCCAAATGTATTATTTAATTGTTTTCCAAATTAAAACTAACACATTAGGCAGGATCCAACCATCATTTCTTTGCAGTGGGCAGCCCGATTATGCTATGACATTGCCAGGTATCAGGCTCTGATTGGTCCACAGTTTCATGACATCATCATGAGAAGTCACTTTAACTTGAGGACCCAACTGGTCGCCTACCCACTGCCTTTGTCAAAGTACGTGACTTATGACCGTTTTTCATAGTTACGATCTTTGCATGATCATGTGATCAAAATTCAGATATTAGGCAACTGGCTCAGTCATAACCTTTGCTGTAATTCCAGGATCATGGGATCATCTTTTGGAACCTTCTGACAAGCAAAGTCAATGGGGGAACCAGATTCACTTAACAACCAGACTACTAATGTATTAACTGCAGTGATTCACTTAATAACTCTGGCAAGAAAACTTGTAAAATGGGGCAAAATGCATTTAACAAATGTCTCCCTTAACTGAAATTTCAGGCTCAAATGTGGTCATCACTTGAAAACTACCTGTACAAGTGCACTAGAGTGCCTTCCGTCCCCTGTCCTATTGCTCTCCTATATCTCCTATACCTTTCCTCTATTCCTATATCTCTTCTATTCTTTCATTGATATATTCTATTCCTGTATCTTCTTTTCTATTATTCCTTAGATATATTTTACTATGAGTATCTCCTCTATAACCTTCATCATGTATTTTACTACGTGTATATTGATATATACCCACTAAAACCCTCATTGTGTATTGGACAAAATAAATAAATAAATAAATAAATAAAATTTATTTTCAACCTCTCTGTCTGTGTCCAAGTCCAACAGCAAGTTTTATGCTCCTTTTAGTGAATGTCACTTCACTATTTTCCCCATATCCTTTACCCTTTTGCCAGCATACTGAAAAAGTTTTGATCTTCTTTCAGAAAATAATTAGTAGATACAAAACATGCTTGGTATGACTCCAAATGAGCCAGGCTCCTGGTAACTCTTCTCAATCAGGAACATTTTTCTCTTTGAGAAGAAATATAGGATACTTATAACTACCAACACACTTTGGAATGGACTGTGCTGCAATTTATTGTTTTCAAGTATCCTAAAGATCTATTTTTTAGTTGGAAAGAATGTGTTAACAGTTTAGTCCACTAACTTTAGTCCACTAACTTGATTTCTGGAAAAGAATGAAGTGGACAGGGCTAGGTTATACTATCTATTTTCCACAAGTTTTCCTATTTATTGTATTAATAATGTTAATAGTAACATTAATAAAATTATTAATGGTGATGTTACCTGCCTGCCTCGAAACTATTTTAGTCACACGATGTATCTGGTAGCATTTTTTTCCATGAACAATTGACAGCACCTGAGAATTAAGTTTCTATATTACAACGATTTTCACTTTGTTTGGTTTATCTGTTCATCTCTATTGTCTAAACCAGGCTGATGAAAAACAGGAGCTCCTCCTATACTTCTTGGAGCCCTATTTGTAAGACAGGCTGCACAGTGTTTTAAACAATGGTTCCCCAAAAAAGGACACTTGCTACTTATATAAAATGTTTATAACTTGATCACATGTTTCAGAGACAATAAAAATATGCTGGAAATAATGACAATAAAGTCAGAGAAATCTCAGTGGGGCAAGTGTATTTGTAGAAATGTTACAATATTTATTAATGCTGGGCGTACAAAATGGAAATTAATAATTTATTGCTGGCCCTTTCAAGTTAGCATTGACCCTTGGCAACAGCCTGTACAGGTTTGTACAGTTTTCTTGGCAAAGTTTTTCCAGAAATGGTTTGGCCTTGCCTTCTTCCCTGGGCTGAAAGAGAGAGACTGACTGGCTCAAGGTTAACCAGCTGGGAGTAAAATTCACGGTCTCCCAATCTGTAGAGCGGAACTGCAGCACTGAACGGAGACTACAATGTTATATTTATGAGCCTGAATGTGTTTCAGACTTCACAATAGCCCTGTCTGCTAGGTTTAAATCAGAAGTTGCCCATTTTGGCCTGGTCTCACGCCAGATGTGAAATATGGAAAACTGAAATCGTTGATGAAACAAGATGATATTTGCAAGCAAAAATGTTGAGACATTTTCCCCCAAAATGTGATGACCGAACATGTCCCTGTAGCTAGCTAGGCGGTTTTCTCTCCCCACTTCCCCTCCCGGCAATCTATTTGATTTGATTTTCAACAAAAAGTGAGAATTGCCTACTTTGAATGAACTGACAAAGTCCACTTTTGTGCAGAATTTGACCAATTACAATGTACACACTTAAGTTATTCAGTATAAGAAACTTTCGCTCTTGTATGATGTTTATATTTAAATGATTCATAAATGTGGGCAAATTGTTTTGTATGAAACCTACACATGAATAAGACTCTGCACGTGCAAAACTAAGAGATGTATTTTATAAGAAACTAGCCATCTGTGAAATGTAAAGCCTGCAAATATAATTCCAGCTTTTGGGGATCTCTAGTAGTTTATACACAGGGGAATATGATGCACGCCAACAGAATTCTTGGAATCTTCTCAAGTACTAAACTGATTCTAAATCAAGCCAATATGGATCAGTCAAGAAATGATATCTATAAAGTAGTAGTAGCTTGCTCAGGGTACATAAATCCTACCTTGAATTTGAGAGACAGCATGGCAGGATTTCAAAAGCTGTTTGTACAAAAATAATAACATCAAAGTTCAGCAACACAATGAAGCAAATAAAATGAATGAAAAGTGAGATGATGACAACACAATAAATGCAAGAAAAATGGTTATTCTATTCTAACCTAGTCTGTGTCTGGTTTCTCTACTTTCATCTTATTTTCAAAATGGGTATACCTATATTCAAGGTACAGATTTTATAGTGCAATTCGTTAATTTTTGTTTGAGCTTGATAAAGTTGAGTTACAGGGGGGGGGGGGATTAACCAAACTAGTAAATAATTTTTGAGTATGTCAATAATGAAGGGAATGTTTGTGGAAATAATTTTCAAAATTACAGCAGAAATGATAAAGTTATGAAAAGCGGTTAATGCATCATACCCAACTACAAAGCTATACAGTGGTACCTCGATACTCAATGTTAATTAGTTCCAGGAGATAAATACCAAACAAATTTTTCCCATATGGAATAATGTAGTGAGTCACCAAGCAGCCGACACTGAGAAACTCTAGCTTGTGCATTGAGTACCAAACAAACAACGAATACCGGGACAAAATTTTCATATCAAAATATGTTGAGTATGTAATTCAATGAGTTTCAAAATAGTTGAGTACCAAGATATCACTATATCATCTTTGAGTCACAGTTGATTCCTAACAGCTACCTAGACACATCTTCACAGAAAATGAAGTTTTCTAGGCGACATTTTTGGAAATGATTTTCCATTTTCTCCTTCCTAAAACTGAGATTGGCCTAAGGCAGCAGTCCCCAACCTTTGTGGCTTGGTAGCCCAGCTGGGGAGCGGAAGAGATGGGAACTGGGCCTCTTGGCAGGTGGATCAGCATGCACACATGTGTATGCAGCTTGACTTGTGACAGTTGAGCTGCATGTACCATGCAAGTGCATCGGTCTGCTGGTTGTTTGAGTTGAACTGCACATGCATGCACACTGGCCCATTATTCATGCAGCCCAGTTGAAAATAGACAGTGGCCCAGTAGTGAGCTGTAGTCCACAGGTTGGGGACTGCTGGCCTAAGGTCACACAGATGTTTTTGTGCCCGAGCTAGGCCTAGAATTCATGTTTCCCTGCTGTTAGTCCAGCCCTATAACATTATACCAAATGAGTACATGCTCATTCACTCTGCCCTCTACATGTAATAGAATATAATAGAAAATATGATTATTGCTCAATAAATAACTTACATGGAATCTAAAGATTCTGATTTTAGACAAACTACAATGTTTTTATGTCCTAACTTAAGAAATAATGATTTATTCACACCATACTGAATTCAACAAAAGAGGATAAAATTGATCTTTATCTGTCCTTGTTCCCTTAGCATGGTTTTCACAATATCTGAAGTGAAAAACACAATTTTTTCTATAACAAAACTTACCAATAGCTACATTTAAGTTTCCTTATGTTTTTTTTTAAGTAGGCAATCTTTATGTCCCAGACATTCTAGATTTAAATTCTGATCATCCCTTGCCATTGTCCATATTAACTGGGACTCTGAAATCCATAAATACCTGAAGAGCATCAGGCTGCTTCTCCTTTGTCATAATAGCAATAGTAGAAGCAGCAGTGAAGATGCTTGTAGATTGGCTTTGCTTCCACTATGGGAGTATTGCATATGCCAGAGTGGATATTGAAAGAGATTGTGAGGAAACAACTTCGGTTCCGTCTAAATGTCTGCTTTGCATAAAATTAGCTTCCGATAATACAGCATGTCTCTACCTCTCAAAATGCTATCGGGACACAAAATGACATCCTAACAGGCAATTCAAACCTTCTCTTTTAGGCTACATCTAACATAATGCTTTGGAGTGAAACTTAAACATGTCTACTTGGAATTTGCATCTTAGTGTGAGTTCATATACTGGCATGGTCTGTAGCAGGACTGTGAAACTCATGGCCCATGGGCCAGATGCATCAAACACTGTCCAGGCCCACGCCCGGTTTAGCAAAGGAGAAAAAGTCCTGATACATGACATGAGGCTGCTGTGACATTGTGAGTTTGACATCCCTGGTCTATAGATTATAAATGATGCACAGGGCATTTGCCAGGCTCGATCTTGTACTTATATGAACCAAATAAGTCATACGTTGCTTGCCTCAAATAATCAATTACCAGATAACAGGTCGCAGCTCCCAGATTCCCTTTCCTTTTACAGCTAGGTGTTGGTTACCTGCTCATTTTGTTTCTCCAAAATTTCTAGATGCTCAAGTTGGACTTTCTTCAACTGATCCATTTCCTTTGATTGCTTCATTGCCATCTGTAAGCAAAAGCAGAAATGGGGGGGGGGGGGGTATGAAATAACCAGATTCTTTTGGGTAACATGGGTTTTTCAAAGTAATTCCCCCCCCCCAAAATATTGCTTTCTGAAATAACTCATCATATGGAGCACAACAAGGGGACATAATTTGAAAAATAAATAAATGGAAAGTAAGGAACTTCCCATGCTCTCCTTCATGTGATGTGAGCATTATACAAACAAAGCTGATTTTTAGCTTGTGGAAATGCATTAAGAGATGCATTTTAGAGATATAGCTTTTAGGTTCTATATATAAAATTATTATTCTGCTAGATACTCTAGAGAATAGAGTATGTAGTAATAAAATTTAAATAAGACACCTTATTTAATATATTATAGATATTAAATATATTAGTATATTAGCATCCATTCAATACCAAACACCGTCTTAATTATTTAATAATTAAGTATTTATTTATTATTTATTTATTATTTAATAATAATTAATTATTTATACTGATAGAATGACCCAAAGGAAAAATCTGATTCTTATAAGAACTTCAATGTTCCTCCAGGACTGTGTTTCTTTGAAAATAACATCAGGGCAGGGTGCAATGTAACTGAACTGTCTACCTCACTTGGCTTAGGCTGCTTTCTGATAAGGGCAATAAAAGGACTCAGTCATGTCACTGCATAGGCTACAAATGCCCCTCATCATCAAACATACAAAACACAATGCCATGGAACACATAACAAGTAGAAAGTAATTACTTGATCAACCCATTTATTTCAGTCCTCATAATACCCTAAAGCCGTGATGCCAAACCTATGGCACGGGTGCTATAAGTGGCACGCGGAGCCATATCTGAGGGCACGTGAGGTGTTGCCCTATGTCAGCTCCAGCACACATATTCATGCTGGACAACTGATTTTTGGCCTTCTAGAGGCAGGGGAGGCTGTTTTCACCTTCTCCGGGCTTCAGAAAAGCTTCCTGAAGCCTGGGAAAGGCGAAAAACAGCATAACGGGCCTATAAAAAGTTCAGAAACAACAGGCCAGTTTTGCCTGTTTTTTGCCATCCATAACCTCCAGAGGCTTCAGTAAGGGGTGCATGCATGCATGGGGGGGGAGGTTGTGCATGCATGTGTGCGGGGGGGAGGCTTTGCATTGTGGGTGTAGGCACACACATGCACACTATCGCAGGCATGTGCGCCCTTTTGGGACCTGAGCAAAAAAAGGTTCACCATAACTGCCCTAAAGCATGCACTGTTCATGTGGTGCGCTAGGTTATTTTTCAGCATAATTAACATTCCAAAGGCTGAACTGGGAGAATAATAGCAAAATGATGTCGGAACATTGGATTGATAGCGAGAAGGATTTTGATTTTGGTAAAAATTAAGCATCATAAACTGATCACTTGATTGACAAATGTAAACTGTAACAAAAATTCATTGTTTACTTATTGGATAAGGAGCGCGGTTATCTATATAAACTATCTTCTTCCCCTTCTAAAATATTTGTGAAACGAAAAAGAGCAAGAGTCAAAGAAAATTCATAGTGACGTTAGTGTCTCCAGTTTTAAATTTGTAAGCAGTTTGAATTTCATTAAGAAAATGTTTAGAATACAGTGTTCCCTCACTTTTCACGGAGGATGCGTTCCGAGACCGCCCGCGAAAGTCGAATTTCCGCGAAGTAGAGATGCGGAAGTAAATACACTATTTTTGGCTACGAACAGTATCACAAGCCTTCCCTTTAACACTTTAAACTCCTAAATTGTGATTTCCCATTCGCTTAGCAACCACTTACATTATTACTCACCATATTTATTTATTAAAGTTTATTAAAAAAAATATTTATTAAAGGCGGACAAATGTTTGGCAGTGACATATGACGTCATCAGGTGGGGAAAACTGTGGTATAGGGGGAAAAACTGTGAAGTATTTTTTAATTAATATTTTTGAAAAACTGTGGTATAGACTTTTTGCGAAGTTCGAACCCGCGAAAATCGAGGGAACACTGTATATCCCAAAACAGGATGCATGTAGATGAGAGTGCTGGGGCTGAATTCAAACCAATTCTGCTATTCCATATGAAATTGTCTAGAATAGAGATCATTTGTTTCAGCCTTCCTTCTGAGGCATTCCTATTCCGGTACTTTCAATTCCAGCGTTCCCAGGAAAATCAACAGCAACAAAGGATGGGGAGAAGTCTCTTCTGTTCATCTCTTGATACAAATTTAACCAATGTGCTTTTGCTGAACATAGCCATGAATTAAAACTCAAGTTGACACCTGTATATTTCTGAATTTCACAATGTGAAATTTCTTTAAAATTACCTAATGAAGAGTATAAAACACACATATATATATTATATTCAGGGAAAGATTTTGTAGATTAGTAAAGTGCTTAGAGAAAGGCAGATTCCTGATAAAATGCACATGAATATCCAGCAGAACCAGGACAGAAGAAATGGACAGATTACCTGCCTTCAGACTTCAGTTAGTTACAGATAACCTTTTTCTGTCCTAGTATGGACCCAAAGACTTCAAATATTCCTTTTTTCAGAGCAGAACTTCTAAATATGCTTTATGGTATTTATTTCATGAGCAGTTCCCATTTCCACTATGCCTTCTGTTTTTCAATCTGCTCAGTTTCATCAGATCTTAGAAAACAGTTCAACAATTTTTAAAATGTTTATGGCATTTCAGAAGATTAACTACTCACCCGTTTTCTTTCTTCCAGAAACTTCTTTGTGTTACTGCTATTCAGCTCCCTCACACGCCTATGAATGATATATTTACTACTGTAGTATCTAGTTGTATTACACATCAAAATGTCACTGAGAAAAATGCTAATAGCCCTCCTCCTCCTCCTCTTCAGTCACAGACCATATATCAAATTACAGTAGTACCTCTACTTACGAACTTAATTTGTACCGTGACCAGGTTCTTAAGTAGAAAAGTTTGTAAGAGGAAGCAATTTTTCCCATAGGAATCCATGTAAAAGCAAATAATGTGTGCGATTGGGGAAAGCACAGGGAGGGTGGAGGCCCTGTTTCCTCCCAGGAAATTCCTACAGAGGCCACACAGAGGCTTCTCCCTGCTTTTTCCGGCCCTGTTTCCTCCCAGGAGATTCCTAGAGAGGCCCCACAAAGGCTTGTCCCCGCCTTTTCCGGTTACCGTTTTGGAAATAGAAAATAGTTCTTGAGAAGAGGCAAAAAAATCTTGAACACCTGGTTCTTATCTAGAAAGGTTCATAAGTAGAGGCGTTCTTAGGTAGAGGTACCACTGTACAATAATTCAAGAAATAAAAGGTTAAGGCTTAGAATAAGTGACTGGTAACAAAAATAAAGGTACTATTAACAAATCACTAAAATACTTTCTAACCCTAAGAGCTAACAATAAGAATTATATCTTTATTAGTATTACAACTATGAATATCAGATACAGCAATATAGTACACAAGATTAAAAAAACAGCTCCTAATTTCTTCAGCCAAATATTTATTGGAATGTTACTAGAATATAATGGAATTCACATTACATTTTTTGAGCTGGGTTCCAACTGAATTAAGTAATAATGATTTGCTGGGAAGGCAAGTTGCTCCACTCACGTTAAACAAAGTAGCCCGTGAATCTTCCTGAAGAAAATTTATTCTATAACCAACAATGTAATATGTACCTTTCTCTTTCAGCTTTGTTTTTGATAGATTTATCTTGGCTTATGGCTTTACTGTTTTCCATTGATATTTTTGCTTGGTTGGCACGCATTTCTTTACTTTCTCTAAAAAATAGAAGGAAGGAAGGAAGGAAGGAAGGAAGGAAGGAAGGAAGGAAGGAAGGAAGGAAGGAAGGAAGGAAGGAAGAAAAAAATGGCATTTAAATTTCAATTTTAAATGTTCTACACCCGTTATGGCTAACCTTTTTTTCCTCAGGTGTCGAAAGTGTACACACGTGCACAATAGCCCACACCCATAACGCAATACCTCTCCTCCCCATGCTGTCCCAACCCCTGCACATGTACACCCCCATGCTGATCCGCACCCATGACCCCTGCATCCCATTTTGGGCCTAGCAGGCCTCCCTGAAGCCTCCAGAAGCAGCCCCATTTCCGGACATCCGGGAGGCCTTTTTTTTCACCTTCCCAGAGCCTCCATGCAAGCCCTGTACTTACCTGGCATCCAAAACAGATCACATGGAGACTCCTAGGAGGGAAGGGGTGGTATGGGTGGGGCCAGATGAAAATCAGCTGGCCGGCATATGCACACTGCATGCACAGTGGAGGTGACCTAGGCCAATGGTTCACGTGCCTGCAGAAATGTTGCACGTGTGCCATAGATTTGCCATTATGGTTCTAGACTGAGCAGTATATTCTCTTTGTTTTGATCTGCCAGTCACCAAGATTATACAACCACCATTAGATTATTCTCAGCACTATCAGAAAAATGGCTGCATTTTTTAAAAAAAACAGTGGTCAGCTGACTTTAAAAAAAAATTAGGTGAGCCTGGATGGTGATAGGAAAGGCTTTTGTCTCCTACACTCTGACACTGGGCTAAATTCAACCATTTACAAGTGAACAAATAAAATATACTGTCATACTCACCTGTCATGGGAAAGCTTCAGTTGTTGCGTCTGTTGTTCATGCACATTAATTAACAGCTTTTTAAGTAGTCCACACTGCTGGCTAAGGTGCAGATCACGTATTTCTTGCTCTTCTGCACTGTGAGTGTTGATCATTTCAGACCATTCTTTGGTGTGTTGTGCCACAATTTCCTTCACCTTTGAGGAAGAAAACTTGGATCAGTCTTTCTACTCATGATTTTTAAAATGGATAATGCAGGAGACACTTCTAGATCCATGTTTTACATCGACCCAGAATCCTGGGATTATATTACTCCATGTTTCCTGGGTTAATTATTGATAGTTAATGCATTTTTCCTTCTTTGTGCATCTGGTAGGAATTCAGAAACTGTAGTCACTCCTGGCTAATAGACTGCCAATGCCCAGTCAATCATCAGAAAAAATGAGTGGCTGCAACATTATGTTACAAAGCCTATTAACAATGCCTGAATCATAGAAAATATCTTCCCAACACTAACTGGCTATAGCATCAGAGGTGGATTCCTCCCAGTTCGAAACAGTTCGCCCGAACCAGTAGCAAACTGCTGGTGATGTCACAATGACATCATGGAACCATTCTGGTTAGTGCTGGTTCATAGGCACCGCCATCTTTTTGGGGAGGAATTTGGGGGGGGCATTTTGGGGGGGGGTGGATTTTTTTTCTTCTGCGCATGCGCAGAAGCTGCATTTCTGGGCATGTTTTGGGCTTTTGGGGGGGGGATTTTTTTTGGCATTGCACACACAGTGCAGGAAGAAGCAAACTGGCAGCGAGGTAAGTTAGAACCCACCCCTGTGCAGCATCAACCCACATCCAGCCAATGAAGAAAGGTTACTGACATAAGGAAGTCAAAAAGATACTACAAACTCTTCTCCCAGATTTCCTCTCCCTGCACACTACTACTATGAAGTTGAGATCTTGTCCTCTACCCGTCCCCCTGTACAAGGTGTCAGTCTACATTCCTGTGTCTGTCTTACTTGAGGATGGTTTTGTCAAATTATAGATGAGCAGCTATGCTCTATAACCATCAGGCAGATGAAGTGGTGCACAACCACTACCTATTGGTTGGATAAATTGGGTACCAACTGCCTCCAGCTGTCTTCTCACTCTCCACTGAAAGTGACAAGAAGAGCAAGTGCAGTCCATTATCCAGTTCAATGTGATGGGATATAGTATGGAGGAGGATTACCAGGGGGAGGAGATGTATTCCAGAAAAGTAAGAGGCTACTCAATATAGATATTATGTATGAGATAAAGGCGATGAAGAAAGTTCCTCAAAGTTCACAGAGTGTATTGTAGATGGAGATAGTAGAATACTTGGAGTATCAAGATTTTTTTCACAGGTTGAAACAATAAGGAACTTAGCTTGGAAGAATCATGATGTGTCATTCCTGGTTTTGAGGCTGACATTAAAGATTCTTCCATCCAATATGGCTCTACCATTATCAGACACTTAGAAATAATTTCAACTGTTTCTATAATCCATCTCATAAACCGCCCAAGCACACAGCAATGGCCGTACTGAAAACAGGTAAGCAGAACTTAGCCCTAGGCAATATGTTCCAAAGCCATTACTGACTTGGCTTGTCTATTATACTTCCATCAATTCTTCTCTCAGCATGTCAACGAACCATTTCCCTCTAATGGCAATGGTTGTGGATGTAGCGAAGGCAATATGAACAAACAATCATCCACTGGTGTTATAGCTCCCACTTTCCAGTTTGTGTTTCAGTCTTCACACCACATGGGAAGTCTGACAAACGGAACCTTCTAATGACATTGCTGGCCTCATTCTGCTTACAAACTTGGAGTAGCCTTCTGCCTCATTCCTTACTCTGCTATTTACTTGTTCTTAAATGTGGATCTTTAACCAGTTTGCTCTGCAATGTACTAACCAATGGGCTTCCCCCCTTTCCCTTGCTTTTTATATTTCTTTTATTTTTTTCGTCCAGCACTCTTTCGATACTTCTGTTGTTGTGCACGGTTCTTTCTACTGATTTGTCTTTTCTCAATTTCCATAACCACTGAGTTCATTCAGATCTTTTCTAAGTAGTCCCTCAGGGCATTTCCACCTAATTTTGTTTCTGATCTCAATCTCAATCTCAATCTCTCTCTCTCTATTTGACATATGCTGCCCCTCTCCTTTTTGTGTGTACCTTCTCCCCCTCCCCCAAATTAAAAGTATATTTGATATACAAAGGTATGCGTCTGGAAAAATTAGGGGTAATGTTAAAATAGAACATGCCATGATGGCCCTTTTAATGGAACATGGATTATTTTAGACCAGTATTTTTTTCATACTTGGTAACTTTAAGAACTGTGGGCTTCAACACCTAGAATTCCCCAACCATCAAGTTTGAAAAATACTGTGCTATGTTGAACTCCATGTTTAAATAAACAAATCTATGAGCATAAAGAAAATATTTGTTTATAAATGGTGGTCCTTGACCAGCATAGCAAGAATCTGTTCTGTCAGATCTAACAGTAAGGAATTCCAACTGTGTAGGCTAAATAGTTTTACCACCAGTTTAATCTTCAATGGGGAAAAAACCCCATATTTTTACTTGCTATCTTTCCCTCTCCCTTTGTTTTCCAAAGTAATCCAAAAAAACCTGCAGTCTCCCCCACCCCCTTATTTCTTGGAGAACAAAACATATTTCCTACCTCTAGAAATGACTCTCTCTATATTACAGCCACGTACTGAAATGTATTGTTAAATGGCCGCCGTTTGCTCTTACCTTTGATTTGTGATCAGATGTTAACATTTGAACTTTATTTTCTGTCTCTTTTTTCACCTCAAAACAATTATTTCCTCTAAACACAAACAAAACAGAGGTATTTCAAGTAAGCATTTCAAGTTAAATTGTTAAAATAAACCTTAAGTAGATGAATCAAAAAATGTTTAGAAATGCAACTTGGGTCTGCTGGAGGTTTTCAAGAAAAGACTCGACAATCATTTGTCTGTGGTAGGATAAGGACCCTGCCTTGGTCAGGGGTTTGACTAGAAGATCTCCAAGGTTCCTTCCTGTGCTATGATTCTATTCTAATCAACTATTTATTCCCCAGGATCACACACACACACCCCATCTGAAATGTGAAACCATTCTGCATTTAGTTAATCTTGATGAAAAAAAATAAAGAAAAATTACAATCTGTCCAGGACAAATGGCTGTTTAGGTCTTTCTCACTTTTTTGTTGTAGTCCAGATTGTAGAACCATGCTTCTCAATGAATTTTGAAGAGACAGACTACTCAGCAAGGAATCCCAAAGATGCTTTTTCCATAAGGCAACCAGGCTTTCAGAAATAAAGAAGCTTCCTGGATGAGAAGCGAAACGTTTCCAAGAAAGAAAAAAACCCCAAGAAAGTCTAGTTGCTTTTTGGCAAAAGCATCTTTGGGACAACCATGACGTGGATGATTGTGAATCTCCAAAGATACTCAGCTGGAAGTTTCAGAAATGTTAATAAACATATGTCCATCTTTCCATTAAAATATATAAGTACCATTTGGAAATTATCTATGGTTTAGATCAAAGTGGGTATAATGTAGATACTACTGGGCTGGAACTTTTTTTTGTCCCTCTCCTGTGGCCATGGGGGAATGAGAGGGCTGAAACTGAAAGAATATATGGAGAGAAACCATCCTATATTTAAATAGGATTTATCATAACAATCCTAGAATGTCCCTAGCACTGCATATATAAATAATTCACAACTACTTGAAGTTTCAATGGCACTGGGGAAAAGTAATTTACTTAACTACAAGATTCAAAATCACAATACAGTGATTTGCTTAACAATGTAGCAAAAAAGGTCGTAAAATCAGCGAGATTCCCTTAGAAACAGCCTCCCTTAGCAACAGAAATATTGGTTCCAATTGTGGGAGTAAGTTGATGGCTATCTGTACATGTATTAATAAGCATCCATATTCATTTTTAACACATCAGAATATTTGAAAATATACACCAGAGCTGAAGGGATCAGGTCTGGTGGCCTAGAGGTTAATTATCTGCCTTACAAGACAGAAGCTGCCGGATCAAATCCCAGTAAGGGTGTGGCTAGCTGATGAGGCCAGAACAAGGCCGAAATGGTGCCATCCTAGTCTCCCTTAATTTTAAAATTTCAGCAAAAAAACATGTGATACATACAGAATATAGTTGTCGGCTATGAATAAATTAACTGCGTTGAAATGAAATGGCCCTGGGTTTTAAAGTTTCTTGGTGCCCAATACAATGTTATTCATTTTATTAGTCTAGTGTTTCATCTACCAGAAAGAATCCAGGCAAATGATGCTAATTTTGATGAGAAGAAGCATTCCACTTATAGTATCTGTACATAAAAGTGTTGATTGTAATAGCAAGCAGATTTTTGTTTTTCAATTAACATTCAGATATTGATCTGATCAGTTAACCTGGTTAGACCAAGGAAGCTGACATGAAAAACACACTATTGACAACCATACTTCATACTGTATTCCATGGGCTCTAAATACATCCTCAGAACTATTTGCAAGGTTTGAACCAAATTCACCAGCCTTCCCTGGGGAATCTCGCACTTAGAATGACACATCCCAAGTGCAAGGGCAAAAGAATGGAACTAAATTCTTCTTTCCTGCTGTCAAATTTTTTTTGATTTTTAAACAAGGCCATACCCCTTTTTCTTGATCGCCTTCTCAAGGAGTTTCTCATAAGTTAGCTTCTCTTTGTCATACTGGGCTACCATTTTGTCAACTTGCGTGCAATGTAACTTCTGCATGACACTGTGCTCCTGCAGTGGAGGGGGAAATGGCATGTTAGGCTATAGTCTGCATATCAAAGGATTTAGATATTTGTGTTTTAACATAAGATGACAGAGAAATAAATAAAAAACAACCCAAACCCTCACTATAGCATCTTTTAAAATATTTCAAAATGGCACAAATATCTTTTTATTCTATCAAGCTCCTAAATCAACTAAGTCTCCTGAATGGGACTGTTATCCGAAGCAACTCCTTTCCCTAATTGAATTGGCTTAACTTCCTCTCTCCAGGTAGTAGCACCTTTCAGAACTCACAACTGTTGCTAAGCAACCAGACAATTGTGTAAATAGTAAATGCAAAACAAGTGTTTTTCTTTTTTCAACTCCTAAGTTGTTTTTATTGCCTGGGAAATGAAACTTCTTTATACTTTCCTTTGGCATTTTAGAAATTTAAACATTGCTGGACAATAGTATCCATATGTCGAAGTAAGAATGGCCCAACTTGCCTCAGCCAACTCACCATGGGACAACTTGCTGGGGGACAATTTAACTATTCTATTTAATTATTTAAATTAATTAAATAAATATTGTATTTTTTCCTGTTCACATTTCATTCTGTCCCTTCTTTTGCATCTTTTCTTTAACGATTCTATTCCACCATTTCTTTGACATTAGTGTAACTCTTGCTCTGCAGCGAGTTGTCCTGTAGCTTGTGGCCGTGGAAAGTTAGCCATGGTGAGTTGGCTGTGGCGAATTGTCATAGACCCTGTCCAAGTATTTGTTCCATAATCTTGAACAAACATGAATAGGACGGCACTGAATAGAATCCAACTAGAAGGGAATGAATTCTCTCTCCCCCTCTCTCTCCTTCCCTCCCTCAATAAAATGCTGTGTGTAAGTTTCAAACAAGATAACATACATGTAGCCCAAGCACTGGACAAAATACAGTATATTGCTTTCAATATAGCTTTTAATGTTCCCAGGGCAGCAGGAACAACATAGTGCAATGTGTCTGAAAAGGCTAAAATATGGAGGAGCTGAAATAGACGTGAGCATAGCAGGGTAATAGTGAGGTCCTCGCCTAATGACTGTGCAGTCCTGGCCTAACAACTGCAACACCAGGACTACCAAAATGCTGTTGTTACATGGTGCAGACACATAACGTTTCACATAATGGCTGCTTCACTTAGCAATGAAAATTCTAGCTGTAGCTATGGTCATTAAGCAATGTGTACCTGTGCTGCTCTGTGGTCGGGCTTTTCAAGATGCACATGCGATAGCCTGGGGAATTTTGTAGGCAGAGAAATATTGGCCAAGAGCAGTGCAAATAATTAATCCACTCCTCCTGTTTATTTGTGGAGTTCAGTCCTCTAGCTAGGGATTTTAAAAAGTTTTTAATTTTTTAAAAAAAGATAGATATCTTTACCCAAATAAATGATAGACAGGTGCCAGAATGGACTATTAATCCAGCTACTTTTGTGTTTCTAGGATGAAAATAAGGGAAAGTAGGGCAGGTCTTAAGTTCCCAACTACAAAATCCTTAAAACAGATTGACTATGGAATACTAAAAAAATGTTCACAATAGGATTTTTTAATGCTGAGTTTGGAGCAAAATGGTTCACACACACACCCCAAATTCATATCTCTAGGAAACATACTGAGATTCATAGGCACATTTTAAAATTTCTAATTCTTTCTGAAAAATGAAGAATAAAATATTTTTACCCTGTGCTAATGGATGCTGAAGAGAGTAACATACATATACTGTTAGTGACTCTATTCAAAAGGAATTCCTGATTCAGAACTTTTGAAATATTATGCATGTGTTTTGCACTAGGCTACTGTTGTTCGGTCTCAAGTTATGTAATTACAAATGAAATATTTTTGGTTAAATATCTACTCATCACTAGCTTAGCCTAAGGGTGAGAGAAACAGAAGTCATGTACTGCTTAATTTCTTCTGGAGAACAGAGCAATGTTCCATAGAACAATGTTATCTATGAAAACAGAAGCATATATAGGAACCAATGTCATACATTATTTTAATATATGCTTTTGCAAAGGCTCATATTCCATTTTAAAATTTAAGTACCCCAGCTCTGAAAAGAGGAAACAAAAGATATCCTACCTTTGCATGCCTCTTCTTCAAAGCAGTCAGCTCTTTTTGCTGTTTTTTCAAATGTTTTATATATGCCTGTTCCCCATTAAAAAAAAAAAAAATTAAACACCCAAACCAGAAAGACTTAAAAACAGCTGTCTTGATTTCAAAACTGACTGTGCACCATGTATAAAGCCAAAAGTTTTGAAAACATGATTTACTTAAGCCAAATCATGAAAACATGATTTACTTAAGCCAAGGCTAGATTTTCAGAAAGTGCTCAATCATACACTTGGAACAGTAAGATGAGCAGCATATTAATTAATTAATTAAATAAGAAAGAAAGAAACCAAAATTAAGAAACCATACTACTTTGAATGATGTGCAAATTAAATTCAAACGCATTACAACTTTTAACAGGTTTAAAAATCCAGTTGTCATCTTTGAGCAATGTGCAGAGATTTCATATAAATTCCTGTGTGCTCAGACTTAATGATAGTGGAAACTGTTCTTTTCTCCCTTGCTATTTTACAGTTATTTTATAACAGGGGTCACCAACCTTTTGGTCAGGTATCACTCATCATTTAAAATCCTGTGGACCACTAATGTGAATTTTTTAAAAAGGTAATTGTATTTAGTGCAGAGGTGGCTAGAGAATACTGGATGTTGAAGTCCACAAGTCTTAAAGTTGCCAAGTTTGGGGACCCCTGGTTTACTACAATATAAAAATGCAAATAATTTTTCTGCAGACTAGCAAAATTTTATCATGGACCACCAGCAGTCCCCGGACCACCAGTTGGTGATCACGGTTCTACTCATAGAATACACCCTATAACATGGGAGAAAAGCAGTGTCAGGCAACAAATTCCTAACAGCTCTTAACTACTTCTTCCATATTGTTTAAAAGTCTTATCTAAACTAAAATGAAAACCTTAATGGATTAAAGGCCAAGAAAAATGAAATATTATTCTTAATTCTTTAATAAGGACATTTGGATTTTCAACTGCAAAGGAAAACATCAGGAAACAAGTCATTCCCAAAAAAGAAAATGCTAAACTGAATAATAGATTTACCTTCATTTGTTTTAAGTCTTCTATCTTGATTTGAGGAATAAGATCTATACCTTGAAAACAGAGAGTAAAAACAAGAAAATGAGTGTATTTTCAGCATTACTTAATTCAATGTCACTATTGAATTACATACACTTGCTGAAAAGATATCTAGGTTATTACAAAATAAATTATTACAATATTTTCCCTTTATACTTCGTAGATACTCTGACTACCAATCAGAAGAAATATGATACAGCGAGGAATCTGAATGCAATAGTTGTCTTCTAGATTTTGCTCACCTTTCTTAATTTCGGCACCAGGTCCTGTACTGGAAATGGGATTTGATCTGACTTCAGAGCTAGTTTGAGGAGTAACATTTGCTTTAGCATTATTAATTTTCCCCTTCTTATCATTCTTCGACATGTCATTTGGAACATCAGCTATGTCACTCTGTAAGAAATAAGGCCTTTATTAAAAGGATACCATGGGCAAATCTGGAAGGACAAGTATGAAAAATTACAAGCAGTCACAGAGACAGTTGGCTCAAACTCATGGCCCATGGGCCAGATGCATCACATGCTGGCCATGCCATTCCCCAGTTTAGAGAAAGGGGAAAAGGTTGTGTGATGAATCATTGCAAGTTTTACACCCCTGATCTACATCTTCTCCTCACTACACATAAAACCCAAAGGCACAACCTGGGAAAGGTAGAACAGCAATTAGAATCAAAAGAGATTGATCAGCGGATTAGCCGGGGGGGGGGGGGCCTCTTACTAAGTGGTAGTGTATGTGTACATTTGCGTCTGTTCCTAAAGTTTGTGGTGTAATATTATACAAACTAATAGAATTCTCAAGAGCTTAAAAAGGGGTGCTCATGTACTTAAAGTTAGCACTGCCTATGTAGAACCCACCACCACCAATCTGTCTTAAAAGAATGCTGAAAAACCAAAAGATCGTGCATAACCACTAGTTAAGTATGATTGGAGTGTGTCTGTCTGTTTCTCTTTCTTTCTCTCTTTGTGCATGTGTATGTGAGAGTGTATAGAGGGAATAGAAACCTGAAAAAGACCAGCCACCGATAACAGAACTAAATATTTTTTTAAATGTGATCATTTTCCTTGTTCATATTTATTATTATCATGCTCTTTATTTCAGTTCAAAAGCTTATGGACTTAGTATTTAAAAAGTCTGAAATGACTCATACCGCTTAGCACAGAGATAGGCAACTTTTTATAGTTAGTGGCTTAACTACTCCTAAGTTAACATTTTGGCAGCCATGGTCATGACAGCAATGCAATGAACTCAGTTTTGGTGAAGGATTCAATATATAGATATTGTTAAGCCTCTTAATGGTTTAACATGTTTGCTGTGCTTAATTTCTTTTTGGAAAAGCATACTGAAATTTGCTGCCAAATTTGCTAGTACAATTTTGCGAGAGACTTTGCAATCATAAGGGTTTTTCCAGTCTGCTTACAAGCAGCTCTACAGGTTTTCTAGTCTAAACCCTGAATCACAAACTTACCATTTCACTTTAAGAGCCAAAACCTACCCACCTACCCACCTACCTACCTACCTACCTACCTATCTATCTATCTATCTATCTATCTATCTATCTATCTATCTATCTATCTATCTATCTATCCATCCATCCATCCATCCATCCATCCATCCACCCACCCACCCACCCACCCACCCACCCACCCACCCACCCACCCATCCACCCATTCATTTAGTGGTACCTCTACCTAAGAATGCCTCTACTTACAAACTTTTCTAGATAAGAACCGGGTGTTCAAGATTTTTTTGCCTCTTCTCAAGAACCATTTTCCACTTACAAACGCGAGCCTCCGAAACTGTAACTGGAAAAGGCATGGAGAAGCCTCTGTGGGGCCTCTCTAGGAATCTCCTGGGAGGAAACAGGGCCGGAAAAGCCAGGGAGAAACCTCCGTGAGTCCTCTCTAGGAATCTCCTGGGAGGAAACAGGGCCGTAAAAGGCGGGGAGAAGCCTCCATGGGGCCTCTCTAGGAATCTCCTGGGAGGAAACAGGGCCGTAAAAGGCGGGGAGAAGCCTCCATGGGGCCTCTCTAGGAATTTCCTGGGAGGAAACAGGGCCTCACCCTCCTTGAGGTTTCCCCAATGACACACATTATTTGCTTTTACGTTGATTCCTATGGGAAAAATTGCTTCTTCTTACAAACTTTTCTACTTAAAAACCTGGTCACAGAATGAATTAAGTTCATAAATAGAGGTACCACTGTATTTATTTATTTTAGACCTAGATGCATCCCATTCCAACTGACTCAGGTGGTTTATGCTGTCGAGTGACAGTCAACAAGAGCAAAACAGTAAATATATATGGTATGTAAAACAAAAAACATAACACATATCTGATCATCAACAATAAAGCATCAGGTACCCAGCAAAGGGCACCAACACCCTAAATGACCATAGAAGATATTGGAATATTTGGCAGCGTTTTTGAAAACTATTTTGATTTTGAGGCACAAGCGTTTTTGTGCAGCAGCTCCTTCATCAGAGCTGCGTGACTGAAATAGGATTAACTTACATAGGGATGGAGAGGAGTAGCGAGAGGGAAGACATGGTAATAATGCAGATGAAGGTTCTAGGGGGACAGGTTACAAGCACCTTAACAGTTCACCCTTGTAATGTGTAAGAACAAAGTGTGTTTGTTCTGAACATCTGAAAGCCTGAATTCTATGAAGGTGCACTGTCTCACATCTGATTGAGGGGATTGGTGGTAGTGGTGGTAGTTCCCAAATTGCTACATTGAGATATATCCTGGAAAGCTAAAATAAAAAGGGCTATAGCCCTTTTCTTGTTCTGAGTCTCTTAGTTCTTTTATGCAAAGTCTCTCCTGTCTCTGTAGAATCCAGAGTGATATTACTGGGACACAATGGCATAAACTAAATTGGAGGAAGAGCACCAGAATTTTGCCTCCAGCCATCTCTTTTGAAACTTACCTTCTACACTCCTGATAATATAAATAATGTTTAATTTTAGCCATGGTGAAGCAACAAAAAAAGTCAACCAATGTTGTCTGTCATTCTAATCTTTTAAATATTCTGCTAAAAGAGGCTCCTGGAAAACAAATGCAAATCAATTCCATATCCAAGGTTAATTACTCCTTACCGTTTCAATTCCCATAGCTCTCATCTGGTCTGCTCTTTTCTCCATGACAGATAAAAATTTCTTTGGATCTGACAAGGCATCTACAATGTCTAAAAAGGAATTTAAATAAGTAGTCAAGCTATTTTCCACTTCAGATCCCTTTAAAGCCCGTCACATAATTCCTACCAACGGCTCTGCTTAATTTTATCATGCATTACTGTCTCCCTAATCGTGAGAAGTGATAAAATAGAAAGTCTTCATAAATCCAAGGAATGCAGAAGTGTAAGGCCTGTAACGGCTTCCATCAGCTTAAGAAAAATAACATGAAAAAAGTAACAAGCATATACGGTACATGCACACAGCTCTTTTTTATGTTAGGGAGGCAAGATATATATGTGTGTGAATGTGAGTCTGTATGTGAGAGTGCATACATATACAACCGCCCCGAATCTTGCTTTCTTCATGTGTGGAAAGGCCAAACATTGCTTTTGTTTGATAAAGACATGCTTCTCCCTACATCACCATATTTATCAGGGAATTATGTACTTCGCTGGATCTCTCTCTGACATTTCATCTCTAGTGGTTTTGTAAAATGGTCTTGTTTAAAAAGAAATAAGTCACAAAAACTTCACATAAAACTTCTTAGTACAAATGCGTGCACCATCTTGCAATACAGTGTTCCCTCGATTTTCGCGGGGGATACGTTCCGAGACCATCCGCGAAAGTCGAATTTCCGCAAAGTAGAGATGCGGAAGTAAATACACTATTTTTGGCTATGAACAGTATCACAAGCCTTCCCTTAACACTTTAAACCCCTAAATTGCAATTTCCCATTCCCTTAGAAAGCATTTAGATTATTACTCACCATGTTTATTTATTAAAGTTTATTAAAAAAAATATTTATTAAAGGCAGAAGAAAGTTTGGCAATGACACATGATGTCATCGGGCAGGAAAAACCGTGGTATAGGGGAAAAACCCGCCAAGTATTTTTTAATTAATATTTTTGAAAAACCGTGGTATAGACTTTTCGCGAAGTTCGAACCCGCGAAAATCGAGGGAACACTGTAATTCCAGAAATATGTCCAATATTCTACACACTATTCAAATCTTATTTAAATACACACACAACGTTATAGATAGAAGTAAAACAAAACTACTTGGGTTTTACTGGGAGCAGAAGAGGCTCCATTCTGTTTAATACCATACCACTGTGTTGTTGTACAACCAAAATATCTGACACCTCCCTTCCCCACCTCACCGATCACCACCCCTTTTGCTTGCTAAAATAACAGCCTTGAAGAATCAGGCATTGGGCAATTGGAGTGGAGTTTTTTTCTCAATAGGTTCACCATTATTAAGAGAGAAGGTCAAATGAGCATTTTTAAACTTAGCCTTGGTGGCTATTATATTAAGCTATCCAGGATCTTTGGACTTGGAGAAAGAAAGAGATTTTTTTTAAAAAAATTGAGGGGCAGAGAAATGGATAGACCATTCATTTTCCTTTTTCCATAGGGATTAAAAATTCTCCCACAGTTTCTCAAGGACAAGATTTCCCTATATTGGTGACATTCATATCATTACTTTTTAAAAAATAGCCAGGATATGTCTTTCCTTGGTTTAATGAAATATGGAAAGCCCTGAAGATCACCAAACAGTATTTTATTAGTTGCCTTAATGCCATCTGATCATCATCATCTTTCCAATTGCATATCAGATTAGGACCCACAGTAACTTTCAAAGGAATGTATTCCTTAGTTTATGAGCATAAATCAATCAATCAATCAATCAATTTGTATGGCCACCCATCTCAAACAAATAGGAAACAAATAATATAGACAAATTCCACTTCCCACATGCCAAAAAACATCTATAAATGGGAAGCATGCTTCTTACAAAAGGCACTTTCAGAGACTCTATCTTTCATTTCCAACTTTAATCTGTTAAAACACTTAATTTGCACTCATTTCAATGGGACTGGGGAAGAGGATGTGATAAATTCCCAGGTTCATTGCAAACTTTCCCATTATTTTCAGCACGTGCCCAAGAAATATTCAAGAGTCTCAATGGTTAGATAATTACAGTTATGGGGGCAAGGGTTACAGTAGCTGTAGGAAAGATATAAAACAGATGTTAGGCTGAGCTAAAATACTCTGCTGGAAAGTTGGGGAGGATGACAGAGTGTGTGTATGAATTTTTTAAATGTGTTAAGCTTATTTTTATACTCGCATAATGTTTCTGTGAACTTCCCATCTCAATAGGTCATTATATGAATTATCCATTTTTGTCAGCCTGACTGAAAGGCACAAAAAGTAAGCTGAGGATTGAGAGGGTCTAGTTTTTGTATTGTGCTGTAAAATGTCCATAATCCTTCTCAATTAATTCGCTCCATATAAAATATATGATTGAAACATTTACCTCCAAAACCATCAGGCACATATGTTTTAAGTACAATGTTGCAGAAAACCGTTGGCAGAGACAATGGCTTGTTGCCTTCATTTCGAAGGGAAATGTGTCGATAGCCTGCCTGAAGCCCATCCAATGGCAATATCCTTTGACCAATCAACTTGTTGTTGTCGTCATAAACTGCTATCCTCAAGACTGCAAGATCTGGAAGAATCACCTAAGAAACCCCAGAATAAAGGTGGTTATTCAGGCTCATCAGACAGCACATTCCTGCGTTGCTATCGTTGAAGATATCTGGAACCGGGCTCTAACAGATTTCCCCAAAGGGATGTTTGATTACATATTTACAATATTATTAGGTTTTTTGACCAACATCTTGGGTGGCATTATGTGTTAATGTTACACAGAATACATTAGTAGTGGATATTGTTTTATGTCTCTAAAAATAGCCAATCAATGTTATTTAATTCTGTTAAGTTTGCTATTCTTTCTGAAAAATAAAACTCCAGAAATTTGGAAGAATTTGGAAGAAATTTGAAAGAATAGTACTGAGTACTATTTTGGTAGAACAGGGTTGCTTTCTGCAAAGAAGCTCCCATTCCAAAATATCTACATTTTATTAGCTATGCAATTCATCTGTGTCAAGCACAGAAATATAATCTTTGATGGACAAAAACAATTTTTTCTTTATCACCTTAGCAGGCAAACCAAGTTTGAAGGATTCTCATGGCAGGAAAGAGATAATGTTCCAACAGAAGAGAATATGTATAATTCAAGGTTGAACTGTGAAGTCCCTGGTGCTTTCTGATCTTGGTTGTTAGCTTGCAGACATTTTATTACGCAACTAAATAATATCATCAACACTAGGGGTGTGGGGTTTGCTCCTTGCTTATATAGTAGCAGGAGGAAACACAAAGATCAGACTACATTCTTTAGCAGCAGATATGCAGATAAGCAAGGAATAATACAAGGTAGAGAGCCGCGCTGGTGCAGAATGCAGCACTACTGGCTACTTTTCTGACTACTGTTTGCCTGCAGTTTAGCAGTTCGAATATCACCAGGCTCAAGGTTGTCTCAGACTTCCATTCTTCCAATGTGGGTAAAATGAGGACCCAGATTGTTGGGGGCAATATGCTTACTCTCTGTAAACTGCTTAGAGGGGGCTGTAAGGCACTATGAAACAGTACATATAGTAAGTCTAAGTACCATTGCTATTGCTAAATAATCAAACAGATATGCCCTAATCAAGGAACTGCCAAGCAGAAAACCACACCTCCACTAACAATGAACATGAACAGGGATGGACATGAAAAGGGAGCAAATGATACACTCACTAGCACTGATGAAGTTACCTAGTCAGATAATAATAAGTCTGCAAGTAAACATTCAAGCTGAGGGAACTCCAAAATCCCCATGAGGGATAATATTTCTAACTATCGAATATTGCCCACATGAAGAATTGGACTTTATTTATCAAATTTAGCTACCTACTCTCAGGGAGACTCAGGTTTACCATGCAATTGATGCAGTGAAGGACTACCAAAATTTTTACTACCACACTGTGGGCGTGGCTTATGCAGGATGCCCTGCATTTTCTTTCAACATCTTTCAAATTGGGTGCTCTGGGGTGGATCTCCATTTTCGCTACCCCACTGCGTTTCGCCCCCGTCCAGGTGGTAGCCCACCCCTGGATTGATGAAAAAATATTGTTTAAAGCTCCTCATAGCACTATGCTAAAGGCTAATTATTTTTAACCAGGATGGAATTATAATCCTACTTTCCTCCCCAAATGTTTACAGCCAACGTTCTAAATTCCCTAATCCGCTCCTCCGCAAAAATAGATTAAGATTAACAAGGTTATAAAGATAACTGAGCCCCAACTTTTCTTTCCAAATAAGGGGAATTGTGTGACTTCATCTAAACTAACAACAACAAGTGCTCATCTGTATGGGATTTTTTAAAAGATAGCATGCAGTTTCACAGCATTTATCCAAGTTGCACCAATGCTGAATGTAAGTGGATATAAGTCTTTTCTATTGCAGAGGACAATGCAAACAAGCTAATCTTCTTTTATCGCATAGATTCTACTAACAGTATCATTGCTTTCTTGCTGAACAAATTATGATAAATTTTAAAAAGACCATTGCTTAATGCATTGTAAGAACAGGATTCCCTCAATAGAACACAAGAAAATAATTTTTTCTAGCTAATGCAAATAATTAGTGATGGCATTGTATCATTGCCTGGGTCCCTTCTGGCATCATTCCATAGCAAGGATGAGACATCTCAAAATACTTTTTGTTAGAGTAAATGAAAAATTTTCTGAATGAGGAAATAGTGCCAATAGCCTCTCTCAAGATTGTATGGCATAATAATCTCAAGTTGCAGGTAAAATAGCTTAAAAATATTTCTAAAGATATGTATATTAAATGCTACATTAAAATATTCCGTATTATAAGGCTCTTTCAAACATTTTTCCTTAGAATCTGCTATTTTCTATACTTCAAGTTATTCACTTTTTAATTTTTGATATATACATTTCCAAAATATAAGCAATCCCTACTCCTGGCTGCTTGTTAAAAGAAAGATTCAATAGTATTTAGGCAGCCTTGTCAGGTTTTTGAGTTCTGCAATTTCAAAAGGCCTCAGAGGATTAGGGTATTATTTGGCAATTAATAGGAAATATACCAACTAGCATGCATGGTTATGTATAGTTCAAGACTGACCCAACATACTTAAATATCATATCACATTTGAGTAATAGCTCACAGAAGAAAAACGACACAGAATATGTATTACAACAGCAGTAGTTTTATTTTTGTAAAAAGAACAGGTGGACAATAAAACATAATTCACACATTATAGGTAGTCCTGGACTTAAGATCACAATTGAGCCCAAAATATATGTTGCTAAGTGAGACAGTTGTTAAGTAATTTTTGTCCCATTTGATAACTTTTCTTGCCACAGTTGTTAATCACTGCAATTGTTAATAACACAATTGACAAATGAGTCTGACTTCCCCATTGACTTTGCTTGTCGGAAGGTCACAAGTGGTGGATCACATGACCCCAGGACTATGCAATTGTCATAAATATGAACCAGTTGCCAAGTGGTGGAATTTTGATCATGTGACCAGGGGGATACTGCAACAGTTATAACTGTGAAAAATGGTCATGTCACCTTTTTCAGTGATGTTGCAACTTTGAACAGTTACGTGAACTGTTGTAAGTCCAGGACTATCTGCACCTGCTAGGTTTTAGCATGAGATTCATGCTATCTAAGTAATTAATGAACTATCAATCTTAACTTAACCGTATTACACAATTCTTATAGTATAGGCTGTGCAATTTTTCTGATATATTTCAAATGTTATTAGGTTATGTATTGGTAGCATAAAACCTGGGTCATGCTACTATGATGCTTTTATATTTGACCCCCAACCTTAACTAAAATAGGCATGATACTAGCCAGAAATGTACATCACAAAGGAAAAAAAGCAGTCAATTGTTCTGCATTCTAGACAACAGAACAGGTAAAAGGATAGAAGACACTGTCATGACGTCACCATTAACGTACACACTTCTGGATAAACTTTAGTTGACAAAAAAAAATTAAAGTAGAATGGTATAGAAAAATATATAGACACCAGGGATTGCCCTTAAGAGTGAATCTGCATGTGCATTTTGACAAATATTTATATGCAATTTCAGGGGCTAATGATTATGTATGTGCAAGCAGCATGGTGTGGCTTAACCATAGTGCAGCTTAATTGTGCTTTACTGAACTTGGCATTTCTTCAGAATGAAATGAGATTTGCATGCTTGCATGGAAGATACACATTTAAAAAGTCCCCTTATTTAAAAAAAATGCCTTGCTGGGTTAATAACAAGATTAGGCTACTTATTTTCATTTGCAAGAAGCTCTTCTACAAAAGTAATATACAATATATTCACAAAGTGGTGCAGAAAGAGTATATATGCCTTATAGGAATGAAAATTAAGAGAAGCCCCATTGAATCATCCCAAAACTCTTTCTAGTTAAAAATTTGGTTTTCTTTACAAACCTGTTGACATCTGTGGGGACTGTAGAATGCAAATGATTTTGACAGGCTTACTGCCTGCAACACTACCAATAATATATAGGCCTCATGACTACTAGCTGTCAATATCTTTGTCCTCCTTTAATTTTGCTTAATTTCCTTTTAAATCTGCTCGATTTATTGGCCATCACAACATCTTATGAAAAGAGTTTAATTAAGCATCGTGTGGAAAAGACTTATGAATTGCTTATGCATCTCCTATCGTGCATTATCATTAGATAACCCCAATGATAATACTGAGTAAAGGTGAAAAACATCTTTGTCCAATTTCTCTGCACCAGGCATAATTCTGCAAATCTGTCGCCTCTGACTTGCCTTATATCTAGCCTTTAAAACCTCCCCAATGCTAAGACCTGTCTTCAGAGGGGAAGAGTCTCCATTGACATTTGGGTAGCCCTTTTGACTCTCTAATATTCAGAATGATATGTGACTTCCAAAATTGGCTGCACCATAGATCAATACAGGGGATAATAATATTTTCAAGCCCCGTATTCATGATTCCAAACACAGGATTTTGTCATTTTCCCATAAGCCAAAATGTTCAGTGAGCTTCCCCACTGGTGCAGGCTTAAAACCAAGAGTAAGAATATGCAAGTAAATGTTCCTCTTGAAAGACTGCCCCTTGCAACTATGGTGATGGGACTGTTTTGTAAAATGGCACAAGTAAACTCACCCCAGAAGCATTTTTTTTTTAAAAAAAGACTGCTTTTCTCCAAATGGTGTCTAGAACACTTGTGGTGGAAGAGAGAAAAAATATACACGACGCAGACAGGACGAGGGAGCCAGCCTCAGACACAGAGGCAGCACCCCCTGACTGAATCCATGTAATGACATTGACCTTAGCTTTGGATGCACGGTCTCACTCTCTTGGCTGAAGGAACAGTGCAAGATAGCAGCCACTGCCAGGGCAGGGAAGAAGTTGCAATCTCCAAGGAAGGCAGAGGTTCCCCAGCCGGAGCTCATTCTGAGCAGACTGCATACCTGGAGCACAGGCATAGCCATAGCCACGAACGAGGCTGTTCCTCCAAGAGGGAGGAGGAAGAAGAGGAGGAGGAGGAGGAAGCAAGAAGAGGGAAAAGCCAAACAGAAAAATAAAAATCATGTGATAGCTACACGAGTTTCCCTTAAAAACAATCCAGATTTAGTTAACTCTATCCCAGGGGTAGGCAAAGTAGGCTCTTCTATGACATATGGACTTCAACTCCCAGAATTCCCGAGCTAGCATGATTGACACAGGAATTCTGGGAGCTGAAGTCCACAAGTCATAGAAGAGCCAACTTTGCCTACCCCTGCTCTATCCCAGGACAAAAAGCGCATCTTGGTGGATGAAGGGAAAATGCAAGACCTGGTCTCCTAAGTCAGCCTTCCCCAAATCATTGTTTCACTGAAGTGATGTGCCTGCAATGCCCAGAATTGAAATTTTAGCTGAGCATTTTGGGGGGTGGGGTCAACTCAACACTGTTGAGGGGACATCAGATTAGTAGATCTTTTCCTTAAAGGTTTTTTTGTTCAGGAAAAGTATTGAGGCAAAGTGTTATTCGTAATACCTGAAAGGCATACTTAGGCATCTGAAATACATACCTTTCGGAACACAAAGCATTCTTCATTGTAAACAGGATTCAAACCATTGTTCATCACCATCCGTGTTCGGAATTCCTTACGTATCGTGTCAGTGGGAAGGCCATACATATCTACCTCTACGTAAGTGCCGATTTTTTTGTCTGATAAAAATTGACCTGATATGACCTTGAAATGGAAGCATAAAAGTGTTCAGACCAATGAGAAATTTGATACATTCAAGTGTATATCAATGTTTAGTGTTATTGTTATATATACCATTTTCTCAAAAATACAGCCAAAATATGCATTAGTGAAAGGGTTGGGCACAGCCAACACAGGAGGCAGCCCTTCCCTTCCTCAATCACATCATGGCTGCTCAGTCCCTCAACCACAGCCTGCATATCAGCTGATCCAGTGAGGGCCGGGAGTTCTGTCTCTCCAGGTGCCTGGAGATATTTTTCCAGCGCACGCTTGCTAGTCCCAGCCCTGCCCATGGCACTAGGCAACCTTTCAGCCAAGGGTCCCTCTGTTCCGCAGATCACCTTGTGCCTATGGAGTAGGCAGTGAGTACAGTTGCACTCTGCCAGGCCTGGAACTTTGGTGTTGCTTAGGCTGCTACAATGATGAGGCATAAATCCATGTGGTCCGTTGGAATCAACTCCCCCTGGAGATTAGAACCGCCCCCACCCTCCTTGCCTTTCGTAAGCTACTCAAAACCCACCTATGTCGCCAGGCATGGGGTAACTGAGTTGCCCCTAGGCTATGCTAAGGCTATGGTAGAATTGTGTTTGGTCTATTTGTATGTATGGTTTTTTAAATAATGTGTTTTAATATATTGGATTTGTGACATGGTATTTTTGTTGTGAGCCACTCCGAGTCCTCCGAGAGGGGTGGCATACAAATCTAATAAATAATAAATAATAAAATAATAATAATAATTGGCTACTGCCCCCCCGCCTCTACCCGAATACAGGCAATTGTGGAAGACTGTAGGAAACTTCGATCCCTTTCAAGTGATCAAATGTCTGTGTGTGTGAGAGGGAGAATGAGAGAGAGAAAGAGAAACAATGGAGGGGAGTAGCAAAAATTGCAGGCAACACTGTTTGGATGGGTTTCCTCTTCACTGTTTTTCTTATCCACTCCACCCACCTGCCTGCCCACCATACCCGTCTGTTCCAAACTAAGTGGCAGGGAGGCTTCGAGACTGCACCCTTCCCTGCACCCAGGGAAGGTTTCTTCGGCCACCCAGCAGCTGATCTGCTCGGCAGCGCTGCTGCAGGAGGACCCGTGTCCGAAAGCCGGTGAGAGGGGTGGATCAGGCGGGCGGGCGAGCGGCGAGCGGTAGCAGCAAGGGCGCCGGACGCGCTGGGGGGGCGGGGGCAGCCGACATTCAAAGCAATCTTTGTCGGCTTCCGCACTTTCATCGCTCTCCGGCTCCACCATCTGCGTATGCGCGGCCATGGAAAAAGGGCGCGCATGCGCAGATGGTGTTTTTACTTCCACACCACTATACTGCAGAAAATCGATTATCGCGAGAGGTCTTGGAACGTAACCCTCGCGATAATCGAGGGATCACTGTATATATATATATCTATAAACTATATACTATATATATACTATACTATATATACTATACTATCCTTCTTTTTTATTAAAAGAAATTAATAATAAAACAAAACCAAAATCTATTACTATTAAAACTAAAACAACCAGCATAGCCAAAAACAGGTGAGACCTGGGGGGGGGGGGGGTGTTTCTCTGTCATTATTTAAGTGCTTTTACCATATGCTTTAAATCAAGAGTCACTTCTCTCTCTGTTTCTCTCTCTTTCCTGTCATTCTCTGCCTCAATTCTCTCTCTCTTGTTCTCTTTCTCTCTCTTGTTTCCTTTCTCTCTCTCTCACTCTTTCTCTCTTGTTTTCTTTCTCTCTCCGTTTCTCTCTTGTTTTCTCTCTCCCTCTTTCTTTCTTTCTTTCTTTCTTTCTTTCTCACACTTTCTCTCTCATTCTCTCTCTCTTGCTATCTCTCTTTCCCTCTCTCTCCCACCCCACTTTCTCTCTATCTCGCTATGTCTGTTGCTCTCTCTCTCTCTCATTCTCTCTTTCTCTCTATTCCTTTCTTCTCTGCGGAGGCTGGCGAAGGTTTTTATTTTGAATGGCAGGGGGATGGGGAGCCCAACATTCCAAATCACCTTTGCCTGCCTCCACTGTGAGAAGAACGCCTGCCCCGCCTCTCCTGTAGCCCCTTCGCCGACAGCCAGGATGACAGCGCTCTCGGTGAAGGGACTGTAAGAGGGGCGGGGTGGGCGTTCTCGAAGCGGCTAGCGGCCAGATCGGGAGAATGAGAAGCTGTAGCTACCAGCGCCGCTGCAGCCACCGCTGCGGGAGGAGCCGAGCCCCAAGGTAGGAAGCAGAGGAGGAGAAAGAGGGGAGGATTGGGTGGGCGGGCAGGGGGCAGCAGCGAGAAGCCAGGGGTGCGAAGGGGGTGGAGGCGGGGGTGGCCATGGCTCCTTGCACGGCCTTGGAAAAGGGTGCACGGGTGGGTGTTTTGGGACGCGTGGCCATGCACCTTAGAGGGTACATTGCTTCTGGCCCTTGCTGAATCAGCTAATCAGTGGGACGCGCTTAAGGGGCCCAGCAGCCATGAAGTGACTGCGATCACCGACTCCTGCATCTAAAAAAAACCCCAAACCCAAGACCTCCCCAAAAATAAGCCAAAGTGCTTATTTTCAGGCCTAAAAGAAAATAAGGCCTTGTCTTATTTTCAGAGAAACGTGGTATATAAAACATCTCATGCTTATTTCAATCATTTATGATCTGTAGCCCTTACTTTATATGTTATAGGTATCAGAAGTAGCATATTTCAAACATTCCCTTTTCTAGGCTGCATAGTCCTAGATGCTTCCTACCTGCACGGAACAAGTTGCTGCAATAACACCATCCACAGGAGTCTCAGAAAAAGGGTCAAATGTCCGATCAGGACGCCTCATGAAATCTGGTTTAAGAAGATAACTTTAAAAGAAAAACCAAAATACACATTTAGATAAAACTACTTAGGTTTCTTTTTAATCCCTTTTAAGTTAAATACCATTATTGTTTTAGTTGCCTTACAAATCATGCGTAGAAAGCATATAATCAGCTGAAAATAAATAAGCAGGGAAAAGTATTGTTTTTGGAATGTATATTCAAGATAGAAAAATCTAAATTGTGGGGGCAATATGCTGGCTCCATTTTAAAAAGTGCTATTGCTAACATGTTGTAAGCCGCCCTGAGTCTAAGGAGAAGGGCAGCATTTTAAAAAATCAAATAAATAAATAAATTTTACTCATTGAACGGTGAAAAAAAACCCCCTACAATAATCAGAATGAGATAATACATCACATACACTCATCCCATCTGAAACATTTCCCTTATGAAATTATTAAATCAACTTACACATTCAGACTTACACTAACATAGGTTACTAGAAAAGCATATGACAAGATTTTCTACTGAACATTTGGCTGAACAATTTAACCACTTTAATATGGTAACTATTATCCCTGCTACACATTATCTGGTTGGGTTATGTTGGGTCTTTCACAGTAAATTCACATTAGAGGTGAGCTGTTTCCAGTTCGGCCCAGTAGTGCTGGTAGTAGAACGCAGTTTCCATCTGCCCGGAACTGTCAAATGAGTCCTTTGTGGTGATGAGAACCCCAACTCAGTGAAAATTCTATTCACCATGACAACGATAACCACTTTGACAACTACATTTGTGATTGCGACAATAATAATCACAAATCCAATGTCTTTCGGGACACAAAAGCCTTGGATAAAATGAAACCTAGTCATTTTGACCAAGACCTAATTTTTCTTTATTCTGGATAAGGTGGATGATGCTAACCTGCCCTGCACTGATTGAAAAATTCAGTGCAAACTTCTGATTGTGAAATTCTGTTGCATAGCAAATGACAAAAGCAAACAAAAAAATACAAAACCAGCAGCTGCATCAAAAGGAAACAAAGGTAACTCCTTAATATTCATAGGGATTGGGTTCCAGTTTCTAATCTGGTCTGTTTACAGTCATTCTTAAGTAAAATTTTCAACGTTTCAATTAAATAAAAAAAATGGCATAGGAGATACCCGAGGAAATCTGAAATGTCGTACTCATAACCAGTGTTCCCTCTAATTTTTTTGGGGGGTGGGTGGAAAAGTATAGTGTCTGAGCGACAGTCCCTTCGGGACTGGGCGGCACAGAAATAATAAATAAACAAACAAACAAACAAATAAACAAACAAATTAAAAAAACCCCACCCTGTTTTGCCTCAGAGAATTTCAAAATAAAATATTGTACTGTGTGTCTATAACAGTGAGCTCATAATAGGGCAACTCTATCAATATCAAAATGCCGCTTAAATAGTTGAGCTAGTTTCAAACTAGATTTTGATTTTCTTTCTCTCTTCCTTACTCCCATTCTTTTTCTTTCTCTTTTCCTTCCTCTCTTTTTTCTATCTGTTTCTCTCTCTTCCTCTCTTCCTCTCTCTCTCCTTCCCTCTCGGCTTCTGGGCAGGTTTGGAAAACTCTGAGTTGATGATGATTTTTAAGTGAGCGATTGCTCACTGCTCAGCTTAGAGGGAACTATGCTCATAACAAAATATCTAGGGTTTTTAAATGTACATCCCTGGGAACGCTGCAGCAGAAAATATGATCCTCCAAGACATCTGATGTTCAAGAGAAGTTGCATGTCTTTGGGGGGAATTGAATAACTTTGTGCCCAAATGGTACCTATCTAGCATCATATAAGTTATTCTGCCAGCACTTAGTTGGGAGTTGTTGCAATTCAAAACTAGTTCAACTTTTGTATAGCAATTGATAGCAGATAAAAGCTGCTTAATAAAAAAGAAATCTTAAGGAAAACTGATCTGTAGTCCAAATCCCAAACCTTTTCATTTTAGGCGATCATCCTCAACTGAGAACAATGGGGACTATTAGCCAAATAAGGGGGAGAGGTTGCCTGCTTAAGTAGACGAGAAATTAAATGATTAGTAACAGGAAAAGCCTCCACATTCCAAATTGCCTGAATTTAGATTTCTAAATCCAAATTTGCTCTGATTTTCTATTCATAACAACATTTACTCTATTCATGAGTTTTAAAAAATCAAAGCTTCCTAGCAAATTTAGATTTAGAAATTTAAAACTGGGCGTTTTGGAATGTGGACATAAAACTCTACTATCTTGTACCTTAGCCCTTTATTTCCAAAATGTGGTCCCTCTCTTGCTCCTCACCCTCTCCTCCAGTTCAGAGACAGATATCCCAGATTCTTTTATAACATATAACATCAGGCTGAATGTCTATGGCCTATATTCATTTACAGCACATAATTGAAAGTGACATTGTTCTATATAATGGCAGCTGTTAAAATATTGTTACTTACCCACAAGACCCATTATACTCAAACTTCCCCTGATTCAACTGCATTGCTAGATCTGTTAAGAGGTAAAAAAAAAAGTTTAAATCTTATTACTGAGCACTACTTATTTGGATATTCTTTTTAAACTAAAAAAACAAAAAAACAAACACACTTTATCCTGGATAGCCAGTTAAATTAAAATGATAATACCACACATTCCTAAAGAACCTGTTTTCTACTTCAGTAGAAAAATGTAAAATATATTCATTATATGCTCCTGCTCTTTCAATTGTTTCTGAAATATGAAATGCTAAAAGGGTGTAATTAAAAGACTGCATCCTTTTTTCTACCATCTCTATTTTCCACTCTGATGATACGGGTTTATTAAGTAAACAGTAAAATCCTAACCCGAAACCATCTCCCATACAGTGATAGTTAACATGGTTACTTTGCTGATTCTTCAGTGGATTCTAAATACCAACCCATAGATGTTTTGGTGGAGCCAAGTCCTGAGGATGTATTTTGCCCTTCATGACAAATAACAAGCAAATAACAAGCAACAACACATCATTAACTCAAAGAAAGTGACACCTATTAATGTGATAATTTCTGCTTTGTGGCTTTTATACTAGCTTCCATACTAGCTAGCTAATCACCATTAATTCACTCACTGGAAAGAAAAGAAACAAGTTATCTGGCTCAACATAACATAACAACAATGTTTTAATTGTAGTTCCGGGTATTCTCCCTTATATTTTTACTCAGAAATTATTCCTAGAAATTTCATCCATCCATCCATCCATCCACCCACCCACCCATCCATCCATCTCTACCCTGTTTTCCCCAAAATAAGATATCCCCTGATAATGCATAGCATAGCAATAAGACCAAGAGCTTATTTCAAGGTTCAAAAATATATCACAGGGTCTTATTTTCAGGGAAACACGGTACATCTATGTTGTGCAGTTTTATGCTGATGTACAAAGACATGCAGGAAATGGTGCATATATGTTTTACTGCTTTCGAGCTAATTGTCTGCCTAGCTGGACATAGATTCTTACATTTAACCATGTGAATGAATCCTCCAGCAATGCTAGGAGCAAAAATCACAGCATCTGGCAGAGAGTTGCTACTCAAGTTGCTATTCTCTGAGATTTAGTCTGTGGGTAGGTCTGCTTACCTGAGGTCTGATAGTTAAGGGAGACCATCTGGCATCCAGCGTTCCAGAAAATTTGAGGCATGTAATTGCTGGAATCCACTCTGCCTCCCTTTGGGTATATCCGACTCATTTGCCGTTTATTGTAGCTGTATTATTAGTCAAGAAAATTGGAATAACCAAACCACAAAGAGGTAAAATGATTCTTCCTTCACATCTTAACTTTTAAATGTTTTAATTCATGAGGCATTTTTTGCAAAGTTCATACTATATTGTGTTTTATTAAGGTACTTGTGTGTTGTTAGTTGCAGTTGCTTCCTTGTTTAAGACTAAAGAGCCTCATTATAGCTGCCTCAGTGCAAGGATACTTCACAAATTCAATTGCGTGGGTCTTCAAATAACCCAACCCGACAGACTCATTAAAAGACGACATGTTGTAGTGAATATTGCGTTCTAGAAAGAAAAGCATAAAATCCATTTTGTTAAATTTTCAGAATGAAGGTTAGGAGAGTATGAAAATACATATTTATTACAGAAATGAAACACAACTTCAGGATAAAGATATGCCCAACAAAGAAACTACAGAAATGCACAGAAAGTATATATGTGGAATAATAATATTTATCTCCTAGAACTGATAGTCAGATTAAATGAGATGAAAAATGAGGCAGAAATGATGAATTAAGCTCAGGAAGTAGAAGAGCATGAACTTTACAAAATAATTTTTAAGTCAGAAAAAGAATAAACATTGCAAATAAACTTCACATACCTAGGATAGTCACATTTAACAGAAGTGAGAAAAACAGAAAACCAAAATCAAGCCAAAAAAATAAAGTAATTTGTTTCAAGTAAATTCTGGTTAACTTTCTCTTTGTAATCTGCTGCCCCCAAGTGGAGAAAGGATAACACTAAACATTAGGAGACTTGTTACCTCACAAGCCACGCAAAATACAGTACTGTACTGTATAAGTAATAAGGAAGAACTCAGGTAGCCCTTGATGTACAACAGTTCATTTAGTGACCATTTGAAGTTATAACGGCCCTGAAAAAAGTGACATGACTATTTTTACAGCATCCTCATGGTCACATGATCAAAATTCAGATGGTTGCAGGGTCCCAGGGTCACGTGGTCAACTTTGGCGACCTCCTGACAAGCAAAGTCAGTGGGGAAGCCAGATTCGCTTTAGCAGCCATGTTACTAACTCAACAACTTCAGTGATTCACTTAACAACAGCAGCAAGAAAGATCGTAAAATGGGGCAAAACTCATTTAACAAATGTTTCTGAAACAGCAGAAATTTTGGGCTCCATTGGGTCATACATTGAGGACTACCTGTAAAAATAATTACTGGTATGGCAATGGGGGGGGAAGCCTTATTTTTTTATTTAAAAAAATAAATAAATTTACCTTCTGCTACATTGAAACCTTGAAATTTAACAGGCTGAGCGTAGTTGATCAATGTTGATAAGTACGGATGTATATTAGTTGTGGCACCTACATATTTATAAGAAGACATCCATGCTTGTTCATCTTCTGCAGTTATCACACCCTGAAAGTATATTTAAACAAACACATCCATTGGTGGTAACATCTCTGGGTTCAAGTGGGAATGATTGGAAAGAAGAGGCAGCCAGAATGAGAATGGCATAGAAGAACCCTACTTTATTCATTTTTTGTCAGTGCATGCACGTTTATCTGTAATGAAGAAAGATATGAGTTGGGTATTCAAATAAATATACTGTTGTGTAACGCAACAATTTTAAAAAAAGTTATCAGCAACATTTATTATTATGTATCCTTGACATGCTTGATTGGGTAAATAAAACAAAAAGGAGGAAAAGATGGAGTGTAACTCTCAGGAGAAGAAAGGGACAATGTTAACTAATGATGCCTTTTTAAAATGTAGATCATCATTTGAATCAAAGCCTACTTTTAATTTTAATTGGGGGGGGGGAGTAAGGAAGCCCCAGAGATATAGAATACGTAGCTTCTGCTGAGTTATAGATCTACATAACTGCTCACAAGAGCATACAAAACTTTTGCCAGACCCATCCTCGAATACAGCTCATCTGTTTGGAACCCATATCGCATCTCAGACATTAACACCCTTGAAAATGTTCAAAGATACTTCACAAGAAGAACCCTTCATTCCTCCACTCGAAACAGAATACCCTACGAAACTAGACTTACAATCCTAGGTCTTGAAAGCTTAGAACTACGACGCCTTAAACATGATCTAAGTATTGCCCACAAGATCATATGCTGCAATGTCCTGCCTGTCAAAGACTACTTCAGCTTCAACCACAACAACACAAGAGCACACAAAAGATTCAAGCTTAATATTAACCGCTCCAAACTTGACTGTAAAAAATATGACTTTAGTAATCGGGTTGTCGAAGCGTGGAACTCATTACCGGACTCTGTAGTATCATCCCCTAACCCCCAATATTTTACCCTTAGACTATCCACAGTTGACCTCTCCAGATTCCTAAGAGGTCAGTAAGGGGCGTGCATAAGCGCACTAGAGTGCCTTCCGTCCCCTGTCCTATAGTCTCTCCTATATCTCGTATTTCTTCTGTACTATATCCTCTATAACTTTCATTGTGTATTATTGTGTATTGGAATAAATAAATAAATAATAAATAAATAATTAATTAATTAATTAATTAATTAAGTAAGTAAGTAAGTAAGTAAGTAAGTAAGTAAGTAAATAAATAAATAAAATGTCCTCTGCAATTTTGCCTATATTTATTTATGCAGCAGGACATGACTACTTGGGCACATATTCTAGGGAAGCATATGCTTTCCCATAAGACAGAGCTTTCTTCCAGCCAGGAATATGCAATGTTGGCCATTCTTTTCTGGCCCATTCTTTAAGACTGGCATTACCCCTGGCATCTAATGGTGGCCACATCCTCTTCTCCTCCTCCTCCTCAGATTAGGAGAAGAATATAGAAAAGCACAGAAACCACGACCCACCACTTTTCCACCAGCTTGAAGAAAAAGAAATAGCACATGCTCTTCCAAGATAGCCTTCTTCAACAAGCTTCTTCAAGTTTCCTTCTGAGAGACTTCAGCTATCAGTGTTCTCCAAATATTTTGGAGATTCTGCATGTATCCGAAGAAGTCTATGTAATAGACTTTTTACCATCAAAATAGTAGAGGAGATTCTGCTTTCACTGTCCCAACAGTTGTTACTCTATATTCTGAAGAACAATCGATGTCGCTTCCTATGATAATGAAAAGGGACATTTTCTCCATTCATGAAAGTGTAGCTGGATGTACATAGCCAAATTCTGAACAATGGGCAGAATGGGTATAAACAAGATGTTGACACAGCAAGAACAGAAGTTGTGTCAATGACTTGCTTATATTACAGATATATGACAATATAATAGGCAACCTTCATATCTCGGTTTACAAGGGTTGGATTACCAGAGTTTTAGCAACTTGCAAATGTAACCTTATAGAGGTTTGCATAAGTATTTGCAGGAATGTTCAGGGTATGAAATAATCCAGGAAGTGTTTGATACTTTTGTATGATGTAACTTGACGTGATTTTTTAAAATCATGCATGGAATAAGAGAAACTCAGAAGATGGGTATTGATTTCCTCATATAAATCAGTACATCTGAAATCAATTGACTAATCCTTCAATGTTAATAGCCAGCAAAAAATAAATAAATAGAAAGCAATCCCCCAGACAACTTTAATTTTGTAAGATGCCCAGAATATATAGGCATCAATATGGCATATATAGATGGGCAACTATAACAATTTAATCATAAATAAATACTGTTAACTTGCCCATATCAGGATTCAAAGATGACAACAATCTGGAAGCTTTTTCACAATAAATGTTATAGACATATTCCATGATGAAATCTACTCTTAAGTTCTTCAGATAAAAGTAGTTTTAAGCAGCAACAATTTTGTCTCCAATTCACTCTCCTTCCCCAATTACAATTTTAATAGTCCAAAATTTTGCCTCCCTTTCCCTAATAAAATATCTTTTCAAAAATATAAAGATGCTATTGAATATTTTTATAGTTGTTCAGAGATAATAAGTGAGTAGCAAATGAGAACTCTATCCTCTGTCAGAAGAATAATTACATACCGTGTTTCCCCCAAAATAAAACAGCGTCTTATATTAATTTTTGCTCCCAAAGATGTGCTACGTCTTATTTTCAGAGGATGTATTATTATTTTTTCAATGAATTGGATCCTGTATCCTGCTGCAGCAAAAACGCATCCAAACACGCAGCCGCATGTTGGATACGTGTTGGATAGAAACATAGAAGATTGACGGCAGAAAAAGACCTCATGGTCCATCTAGTCTGCCCTTGTACTATTTCTTGTATTTTATCTTAGGATTGATACACAGTATGTTTATCCCAGGCATGTTTCAATTCAGTGACTCTGCATTTACCAACCATGTTGTCTGCTGGAAGTTTGTTCCAAGCATCTGCTACTCTTTCAGTAAATTAATATTTTCTCACGTTGCTTCTGATCTTTCCCCCAACTAACCTCAGATTGTGTCCCCTTGTTCTCATGTTCACTTTCCTATTAAAAACACTTCCCTCCTGAACCCTATTTAACCCTTTAACATATTTAAATGTTTTGATCATGTCCCCCCCCCCCCTTTCCCTTCTGTCCTCCAGATTATACAGACTGAGTTCATGAAGTCTTTCCTGATAGGTTTTATGCTTAAGACCTTCCATCATTTTTGTGTTTTAAACAAAACAGATTTTGTGTTTTAAATCTGATTGATGCAGCATTTTGGGATGCAATTTATGGACAGCAGTATTATAGATGTTCTGTTCAGGGATGCTGCGAAACGAAACATCTCCTATGTCTTACTTTCGGGGGATGCCTTATATTAGGCAATTCTACGAAACCTCTCCTATGTCTTACTTTCGGGGGTGACTTATTTTCAGGGAAACAGGGTATATGTGATATTTTTATTGCAAGGGAAGATAGTGATCAAAGCCCATAAAACAAACTGAAATCTGTTCACCAGCGCATATTCTTCTAGGAAGGTGAAATATCCAATGGGAACCCCCCCCCCCCCACAAGCTTTCAAATTTTTGTATCACAGTTTTTCCAGCTATTTCTCCTGGTTCACAATCAGATATCTGCATGCCTTCATACCCCTTGAACAGGCCATGGAAGGTCAGTCTTTTCTAACAAAACAAGGACAATAAGGCTGGCCTATTGCTAGGCCAGTCACAGGTCACCAGAGTTTTAAACTCAACTTTGTCTCTGTAAAACAGGCACCATTCCATGAAAGAGGGAAAGAGGGGAAGAAATACTTTGTAGGCCTAGGAGTCAAAATATTGAAAGAGAAGACAAATATGGAGAAGAGGAATGGGAGTGAGGGCGCGATCTAAGTGAAGCATTTTCAGAAGAACATTTCACATGCAATCCAACCCAAAGTAAAGAAAAAAAATGCGAAAGTAGAAATGGAACATGGTTAAATGAAAAGGGAGCCAGACTTGACTGATTGCTGTATGTCTATGTAGAAACCTATGCAGCTGAGACACCAAACTCATGCAGGCTTTCCATCATCCAGGAACCTTTTATGTTGGAGTGCAGGTAAGGGCAGATATTGCAATTCGCTCTACTGTCTAAATAAAAATAATAATGCAATACAGCTACTGAATCCTTAGTACTAGTCAAATAAAGAGGTAATGATGCAGCGCATTAAAAATACAGTTTACAAAGCAGTTTTATTAAAAAAACCAGAAAACTAAAAATGTAGAAGCTATGAAAAATATCTCATGGGTCACCTTTTTATTGTTTTCTTGTTCAGAATCGTCCACAGCCTATATGGGGAAAAATATAGATATTATCCAAAGTTGTTGCAAAATAAGACACTCAAAACTCAAATGCGGAGAGAGGGAATATTTTGGACAGGTCTGTTAAATATATCCTTTCCATTGTTTGTGTGCAGTTGCCGTTTCTATTCAAAAACAACTTGGTTGATAAAGATACCAAAGTGAAGACCTTCTTAACAGAAAGGAGGTGGGGAAAGGGAAGTCCTTGATCAGGAATTATGATGTCGTTGGGAGTCCAGTCTAGGTAATGGACACTTCTGGATTTAAAACAAGTGAACTGATGTTGCTCAGTGCTCATTTTTAAAAGATCTGTCACTGGTGGGAGAAAAAAATCTTGTTTGGTCAGGGATTGATTTGCTGAATTTACTGTATTTCTCATGGAATAAGATACACCTTTCTCCCCCAAAAGAGGGTGGAAAGGTTGGTACGTCTTATACATTAAATACAGCCATTTTTTGCTGTCCTGAAACACCTCGCCCCCACCTGCAGAGAACTCCTAGGTGCTGGTGGATGGCAAAAATGGCCCATTTTTCACAAAAATGGGGGTATTTTTTGCCATCTCCCAGGACTCAACAGCTGTCTGCAGGCTCCTCATACCCTTTGTCCACCCAATTTTTGCAGAAAAAAACCAGGCGAAAAATGGCGCTGTTTTTACCTTTTAATTACCTTATCTAGCATGACAGGACGAGGAATTATGGGAGTTGAAGTCCACTAGTCTTAAAACTGGAAAGTTTAAGACTTGTGGACTTCAACTCCCATTCCTGAGCTAGCATGACTGTTAGAGGAATTCTGGGAGTTGATGTACACAAGTCTTAAAGCTGTCAAGTTTGAAGTTTGTAAAAAGTGTACATGTTTGTAAAAAGTATTCTGCTACACTGGTATTTTATTAAATAATATATTACTACACCATTTGGTTCAGAATACTTTTTTCCTTGTTTTCCACCTATAAAATCCAGGTGCATTTTATACTCCGGTGTGTATTATACTCAGAAAAATATGGTACATCCCACTCCAATTAATTGTCATGATTCTAAAATTATTCAATATTGAGTTCTGCATGTTGGGTAATTGGAGACCAAAAATACATACAATTCTATCTTTGATAATAACAATGAAAAACATGGGATGCAAGATGCTTTTTTGTTTACATACCGGTTAACTGGATTCTGAAAGCAAACCAGTCAGTCCATATTACAATGAAGCACATAGTGACTAAATATAGGGAAGTCGCTCATTAAGTAACTAGAAAAGTACTATGACACAAGGGGGAATCTTAATTATATCAAAGTTGAAATTTCAAAGGAAACAAAGAAAAAGCAACTGAGATATTAGAACTTTTGAAACCAGCAACCCAAGAGGTGTTGCTTTTTATAAGTTGGACAAAAGCCAGCTGGCAACAAGCAAATATTCTGCTTGGACAACTCCCCAAATAAAACCCAGAAAATAACTATATAAGAAGGAAGATGCCAGAATTCCAGCAAGAGCAAACTTATAAAATAGTTCAGAATTAAAATGTTTCCCTGGGCAAGCAGAATTTGATGTATTTACTGTTGGAATACTGTTAACAAAGAGAGTTCTACCCAGCAGTAAGCTATGAGCCAGAACGCTAAATTGTGCTTGCCGCCGCGGCTCGTAAGTTCTTGCGGGACCAGCGCGATTTTGCTGCTGCACCTGTGAAGGTAGCAAAATTGTGCACGGAACCGCAGGTAAAATCTTGCTGAAACATGGGTGCAATTTTGCCACCTCTACAGGTGCAGCAGCAAAAACGTGCTGGTCCTGCAAGAACTTACGAGCCGTGGCGGCAAGCGAAATTTAGTGTTCTGGCTCGTAGCCCATCACTGGTTCTACCAAACAAAAAAAGAAAGATACCCAATGGAATGTTCTGTTAACAAAAAATCTCTGGTACTTAGATGAAGAAGAAGCTGTCCTGGTCTCAGACAGACCTATTACGTCTTCTTTCTTGCAGTCTTCTATATAGTCTCCTATTGTTATCTCAAATTTAGCCCTTTAGATTGTTTCTTTTGCTATTTTTCAGACACTTGCTTTTTAGGATCTAGGACAGGGCCACAGCCAACTTGCCATGGTCAACTCACCATGGGCTAACTCACCACCGCCGATTTGCCACAAGATAAAGTTGAGTGGTCCCATTCCATGCTTTTTTACTACTTCCAGTATCGGTGAGAAATTATTCAGTACAGGCACCAATTACTCAAGAGACAATACACTCCTAGCACTTTAATCCTTCAGCAGTAACTATCAAAGGAGAAAGTCAGGTCCTGCATTTGTAAGTTTAATTCAAATAATACGTATGAAAGCTGTACAATATCTTCAAGAATTGGCAGGTAGCCTTTTATTGAAAAAAGAATGATGCTTGGGATGCTCTTCATGGTAATTTTCTGAGGACCAACTCATGATATATCAGAATGCAATATGGCCAGGATAAATGGACACTTCTTGTTATTTAAAATTCAGTTCTAAAATATCGTACACATTTTTAAACCCCAAACATGTTCTCTTGGCTGTGTCTAAACCTTTTAATTAAATATATCCGAAACAAGCTGTCTTACCTTTTTAATGTGATTAGCTACAGATTCTTTTTGGCTCAGGTCATCTGCAGAAAGCTCACTTCCAAATTTATACTCTGGATGTGCTTCCTCTTCTTGTTCCCCTATGTAGCAATACATAGCAAAATGGAATAGAATACCCAAAAAACTACTAAAAAAACCCAAACAAAGTAAACCGAAGATATCAAACCAAAGGTAACAGAAAGGTTCCTTGACTATTAAGCTTCATTCATTAAGCGAGATCATGCTCCACTTCATGTAAATCCAATGACAGTTAAAATATGATTTAACCTCTCCTCAATTTTCTCTTATAGCTCTTCATAAATTAACCACTCATAATTAGTTTGCTGACTGATAGATGGCAAAGAGGCAGAGAGTAATTCACAGGAGGTTAGATAGTATACTGTTCACTAAGGGCTTGGCAACTGGATAAATTCCAGTTTTATTTTGTTTTCTAATGTTAAATCTAAGTTGTCCCATTCATAACTTACTTTAAAGCCAGCTTACTAGTTTCTCTCTCTTCAGTCTATCCACTATGTTCAGTTGTAATTTATTAAACCTGAAGCTGAGAAGGGCATCAAAGGCTACAGAAAAAGCTTTGGGAGGCATTGGGATATGATGCCTGCACTACAGATGTTACCCCTTATTACAGCCTATACTTCCCACACATACTTCCATCCTTCTGATGTGGGTAAAATGAGGACCCGGATTGTGGGGGCAATATGCTGGCTCTGTTAAAAAGTGCTTTTTCTAACATGTTGTAAGCCGCCCTGAGTCTAAGGAGAAGGGCGGTATAAAAATCAATCAATCAAACAATCAATCAATCAAACAATCAATCAATCAATCAAACAAACAAACAAACAAACAAACTTAAATTCAGAACCCAAAGATAAATGTACAAGTGACTGCTATAAAAAACAATAAATATAAGCTGTCCAGTCAAAGAGCTCATTCTAAGGCAGGGGTGGAGAATAATGACCCTTTTATGACCCTTGCTGGTTTCAACTCCCAGAATTGATCTCACGGTTCAATTCAACTCCCAGTTATCCTATGCTGGCTCAGGAATTCTAGGAATTGAGATCCACAAGTCATAAAGGGGCTATGTTCCCCATCTGTTCTAAAGCAACAAATCCAACCTGCTATTACCTGATACACTACAAACATCAGCAAGAAGAACTTAAAAATATGACAAATTTAAAAAATCACTTTACCACTTTCTATCTCCTCTTCATTATCATCTTCCAAGATGCTGACAGGAGCAGCCGTTTCACCAGCTTCCATCATACTTTTCAAAGTTTCAAGCTGTTCTATTTAAAAGAAACATGTGTACATATCCATACAAAGCCTTCCACAAAATGTTATAATCCAATTATGGAAAATAATTCAGGCAAAATCTGGCTTTGAAGGAAGCATAAGAATTGAATTCAAATGTATTCCTTAATAGGGTCAATATTTGTCATTATTGGTATTGGAATTCAAAAATTGCTGCCACATGACTAATCACAAAAATGTACATATACAAGAAATGGATGTGTATGGCAATATGATTCCTTCTTACCCAGGTTACAAGATGCTGTAACATTTAATAGTATTATTTTTTGCTTGATAGCATTGCACAGACATAGCAATTAGCTAATGGCAGAAACCAGATATAGCAGGAGTGTCAAACACAAGGCCCATTGTGATAGTAAGGTAAAAACAAAAACTTTGACCCTAAAATGTAGGATTCTCCAGAAGATGCCCTTTCAAGACTGCACAAATAGTTTGCAGTGCGGCAAAGGGCTATTATTAGGAAAACAATGGAGGTTACCAGCACACAATTTAAGTAGTAGTGCTTTTTCATTTAGACATTAGGTGTTTTAAATGCAATTTACTTACTTTTTTCCACCTCTGGTTTCAACCTTTTGTTTTTAATAAGAATCTTTTTTCTCAGATCATTTGGGGCGGGCAAGGGCCTTCCTGGTTCGAGCTGAAAGACAAAAAAGGCATAATTAGGAAATACACTCCCTGCTGCCTTTTGTTCCTGCTTTCCTCACAATTATTATGATGGTAGAAATTATGAATACACAGAGACACCTAAGGAAGAACAGTCATTTGTGACTTGCAAAACGACTGTTAGAAATACATTCTTTTTGCATTTGACAACTTTAGTTATTATGCTTCAGGTCTCATGTAAACCCCAGCAGTTTTCCAAATGATAAACTAAAGTAAAATTGTTTTGAATTAAAAATGCCTCTAGGAAGCAGTGGTCATAAATAGGTTTTGCTAGCCTTTAATATGCTTTGACAGATCCAGACTACAGAGCCTACAATAATGCATTACAATATAGAATTCTGTTCTACTCCAGATTAAGTTGCCATTCCCTCTGTATTCTTCCAGCTTCACTGGGCTTCTTCAACACTTCTTCCCCCCCTCCTGAATTTTTTATAGCAAGTTTTGCTATATTTGCACTTTTGCAAATTTTTGTGATTCTTCCAATCAGGTAATAGTTTTTTCCTCATTCTAGCTTATATATTGATGGCAAACATGAACAGGGTAAATATAGAATACTGCAGGCAGTTCTTGAATTACAACAGTTTATTTAGTGACCTTTGAAAGTTACAACGACACTGGAAAAAAAGTAACTTGTGTTACTAATTTAATAACTGCAATGATTCACTTAATATCTGTGGCTAGATATTGTAAAAGGGTTGTAAAATGGGACAAAACTCACTTAACAAATGTCTCATCTAACAACATAAATTTTAGGCTCAACTGTGGTCATAAGTCGAGGACTACCTGTATACTTTACCCATATTGCATCTGAATAAAGGAGGACTATCCTAGGACATATAGTTTACCCAAAATATTGGGATTTTTTTATTTATTAAGTTGTATCCAGTCTTGGCTAAGCTCCAGAGATTTTAGCATTTAAGTGTCATGTGGATCAATCACAGGCATTACCATAAATGAACATTTACAGAGGTGAAGATATGGCATTATTTGCTGTTTATTTTAATTGATGCTATAGCTGAATGCCTTAGAAAAATGTGTGTGAATATGTCTAAACATATTAAGCAACTGGGTGAATAAAACTGCATATATGAAGCAAAATCTGCAGAAATGTATATGAAATTTGCCCTTTTGCATGAACTTTTTTCTAAAAAATTTGCAAAGCATTGCAAAAACAGAACACTTTTAAGACCGGAAAAGTGAGAAGCTTAGAAAAATCAAACTACAAAGATTTACTGAGTCCTATGAGAAAAGATAAACTTACAATAACTACCAGTGAAAATATACATACAAAGGACATGTTTGCCTTCCCCACTCCATCAAAACCATAAAACTATGTTTTGAACATTACACAGGAAGAGATAGTCTGCTTTAAAATCCCCCTGAAAACACCTGTAAAAATAGGTATTCCCTGAAGCACTTTGTAAGGCAGAAAAGTGGGGGCTTCTATAAATATCTAGGAATGGTGAGTTTCAAATATGAAATGCTGACAAAGCAAAAGAGCTTGGGTTATGAAACAGTAGATGTTACTTGAAATGTGATTAAGAAACTCTGAGCCCTAGAAAAATATGTGAGAACACTGAAGTGGCCAAAACAAAAAACCCACCAGCAACAGAATTCAAAGTCTCTCTCTCATGCCAAATGATATGTTACTCAGCCACTGTGAGTGCATTACTCTTACCATCCAATTTCCAAACATTTACACAAGAATACTTAAACATAACAGTTGGAGACTCTTACTGGATATGTTTCTAATGGTTGCTTTAAGAGAAGATCTCCAAAAATATCTTCACAGTATTTTGACATTTTGTATTGTTGGTATTTGCTGGAAAAGAAGTATTATTGTTAATCAATTATAAATATAAAATGGAACAGAAATTGAAATATGTAGTGTCTTTCAACTGCATTACATTGTTATTACATTACAGTTTAAAAGAGTAATATGTTTTATACAGTTTATAGTTATATGGTAAAAGAAGTTACACGCCACCTTTGTAATGGCAGATTTTTTTTTTTAAATGAGTTCAAATTTATCAGTGACTAAAATTACTTCATTAGTAATTGGGTTCCTACTTTGAATTTTAACATAAATTCCCTTTCATTAGGTCAATTAAATACAGTATGAAAGATCTTTACCACTTCATAACATACCTGCAGTGATTTTCAAAGGACAAGATGACAGGATACTCAGACGTTACAAAGGCTGTTTCCTTAATGGCTTGAATGACATCCTTTAAAATACAGCAAAGTAGTTTTGTGTACATTACAAAACAAATTCAGCTGCATTCTTCAGCGTACCAAAAAATAGGAGAAATGCCTTCATTCAACATGGACATGCACATATAGTAGAGAGAAAGTATGAGCTTAATCTTTTCACTGAGGTTCTGCATCATAAAAACTGGATGTCATGCTTTACAAAATTCTCCATATTTCTGGACACGGTTGAGATATGGTGTTCAGGCCAGTCCTGTCATCAGGCCAGGTAAAGCAGCCATCTCAGATAAAAGATGTCAGAAGACAATAGCGGATCTCCCAGAGTTTTACTGAGTTTTCACACCAATACTGGCTCTTGCTACATAAGCAATTGTTGCTCTCAAATACAGTAGGGAAGTATCCTATCACCAATATTGAAATAAGTGTCAAGAGGCAAGACCTCTATTCAATATGAAATATAGAGAGGGCTGATGACACTAATGTTGTGATCCATATTGGCCTATCTAGGCCAAATATTCCTTACTCGTAGAAAACCTTTTTATCTTTCTTTTTCATTGACATTCTTAAGCAAGAATAATATCAAACCTAACAGAATCATAATGAATTTTATGCAGTAGAACAAATAATATTTCAAATATGAGCAACATTATCATGGGGAGTGAGATAAGATTTACGGTAGCTAAGGTTTTTAAAAAAATACTGAAGAAGATGTCTGCAGCTGAATCTGTGGCAAATTTACAAGAAAATAAAATTGCATAGGAATTGGTTACCTTGAACAGAATATCTGTACACATGGCCTTTCCATGTGTTATTATTGGTTCTTGATCTTCCCCTTTTCCATCCCAGCAGTCAAGTTCAATACACCTACAAGTCAAAGAGAAAGAAAAATGGAATACCATAATCACAACAGTCAAGTTATAAAGAACAATATTTCTACTCAAATGACGGGTAAATACTTATTTTAAATATGCTATAGTTTTGCATATCATCTGAAAGAAAGGGATTAAGAAATCCAAATATATTTTCTAAATTGGACTTGCAGTTTCATCAGATTTAATTTGCAAGTAATTAAAATAGTTTATATGTACAAAAATGAAATACATGTGACTTCAGTATAATTTATAATTTGCTGGTAATCAAAGGAATCAATATTCATACTGATTAATCCTTATTGTGCTTTGTTCGTCCCATAATTTCTTTCAAGATATTGAGATATATTTCGAGCAATCCTATTAATAGGTTTTCAACATATATATGCATCCAGATTCCCTCAATCAGAGGTCCCCAAACTTGGCAACTTTACGACTTGTGGACTTCAACTCCCAGAATTCTCCAGCCAAGTATGCAGGCTAGAGAATTCTGGGAGTTGAAGTCCACAGGTCTTAAAGTTGTCAAATTTGGGGACCTCTGCCCTCAAATCATCAAATCTGATGGTAAATTAAATTTACTGAATTAATGTTTTAGCCTCCCTTAAGAACATCTCACCTGCATCCAGCCAAGAGGACTTGTCTGTACATCTCCACTGATGACTTTCCACCAAACTGCCTTCCTGTGAGATATGTGTTGTGGGAAGAGCTAATAAAATAGTGAGCCAGAGGTTGTTCCATCTCTTGATAGAGTTCTAAACGGTCTAGGAAGACAGGGGCATTCTCATCTGACATTAAGTATCGGCAAAACCCATCACTTGACATGGCGCCTGAAATGAACAATACACAATGTTTGACTGTAGGCTTTATCATTATTCTAAAATTGGGCTCCTACTTCATTCCCTCAATCTGAAATGGCAATTTGATGAAGAAGACAAGTGCAGAGTTTCTTGATTCCTGATTGCGTTATAAAAGATATCCAGCCTGTCCTAGAAATAGGACCAGATTCTAAAAGAGAGTTTACTCAAAGACAATTTTCCCATTTAAAGGGGCAAGATACATAAAAAGATGAGACGAACCCATCCATCTTAATTTACCTCTATTTTTAAGGAAAAGCCCCCTAGCCAAAAAATGTTTTATTAGTTATAGAAATAAAAGACAATTTGGGAATCAAATCAATCCATCCTTTTGCTTACAGTCTTATCTTCAATACAAGATGAAACTACTGGTTAGGATCACAAGCCATTTAAGACTTTACAGATTAGAGCCACACCAGCACTTTAAATGAAGATTGGAAATATAGTATACTGACAGTCAGTGCAGGCAGCAAAACAATAGCCCCACAGACTCTTTTAAAAGATGAACAAAGTATATTGGTGTTTCTCAATCTTGGCAACTTTAAGACACATGGCTGGTTGGGGAATTGAGGTTCACAAATCTTAAAGTTGCCAACACTGAAAAAAATCAGAAGTATTGCAATAACTGTTAGACTCATACATCATTCAACTGTGCTTTACAGGACTCTTTGCAATATCAGCATACTGTCCCAACAATCTGGGTCCTAATTTTAATCTAAAGTGAAACAAAAGCCAAGGTGGCCTATGTACAGAGTGTTCTGGTTTCTGGTAGAACTTTAGTTATTGAAAATAACTCTTACTGAATACAGTATTTCATAAACAAAGAAACTCCATTTTTATTCTCTTCGCTTCTGTATTCAAAAATGCAATACAGACTGGCACATTCTTTTCTCCCGTTACCTCTCTTAATTACATTCCACATGCATTCCTTCATGCCCCCTCCCATCTCCTGAAATTCCTGAATTTACAGCGTGAAAAACTGCAATATAACACAGAATAAACTTACTCGCTCCGGAACCAAACTGAAACACATTTCCTCTTAGAACTACAACATTGAAACTCCGCCCTTCTTCCCCACTGGCCTCCTGACGTAACTAATACATCACTCCAGTATTTTACCCATTCCTCCCCTTAATATCTTTTTCCTAACACCTGTTCCTTGTGTTTTTGGACCCTTCTGAATTGAGGATTGACCCAGCGAATGTCTGTTTCTTCCTCACTAGATTCTGGACTCATAGCAACATCCTGTTGCTGACCTCCCACCTGTTCTAATACCTGTAACCCAGGGCCTACCACTAATTCATAAACGCTATCTGTATCAGAGTCCTCAAGCTCTTCATCATCCTCCAACTGACCAGGAATATGTACAACACAGAGTAGCTGGCAACAAACAAGCTGAACTTTTTAATAGAAATGATTGACATCCACCTCTTCTTTTTACCTTTCGTTTTCAAATCTTCATCTGGTTCATATATTTCAATTATCTGCATTGCTCTTTTAGGATCAAAGAATGGAAATAAAATTTCATTCAGCCGAGGATCTCGTTGATGCTAAGGTAAGAAAAAACAAGACTGATGAAAATTACTACATGTTGCTTTGCTTCTATAAATCTTTCATCAGTGTAAGTAATATTCAGGAGGGGCTTGCTTTTAAAGTCAATTAGACTTCTATATTTTTTTTGACCATTTTTTAAGATCTACATTTTTACAAGTAAATTAATTGTTTTTCATATTCAGTATAATTCTGTGCTCTAATGGTATGTTAGTACAAATTACTACAATGACTACAAATGTTCACAAAGAAACAAATTCATGCGATAAGAATCATTTGTCTACATTACTGCCCACATAATAATTCATTAATAAAATATTCCTTATCTCAGTCTTGAACTAAAATGCTTTTGAAATTCCCACATTTGGGTAATTATGGATTAAAATATGACTATTCATATATGAAGAGGAAATGTATAAAGAAAGGAAAGTGAAATTGTACAGGACAGGTGGCAACAAATGTTTAAAGAATTCTTGGCATTCAATAAAGAGTTTCAATTAATCAGCTAAATTAATAAGAGCACAGAAACCTGGAACTACGGGTATATCGCCAATATTTATCACTCCTGTCTGAATAAAAAATTATGTGTCTTATATAACAAACAAATTATTCTGTTAAAGATTATATCCTTTATTGTTTGAAATACCTGACTCAAAATCGATTTCTATATTACTTATTTATAATAAGTAATTTATAAGTAAATTATTTATAAAATTCATTGGCTGCCCATCTTATTACCACAGGAGAACTCTGGGTAGCTTACAATCATAAATGATATCTCTATCTCCATATCCATCTCTACACCTATATCTCTATCTCAGGTAGGGAAGGAGGGAGGGAGGGAGGGAGGGAGGGAGGGAAGGAAGGAAGGAAGGAAGGAAGGAAGGAAGGAAGGAAGGAAGGAAGGAAGGAAGTTAGTTTACCAGAATTTCAGATTGAAGTGACTTCCTAAGTAATGAAATATCATCAGATTCAAAATTGTTTTTACCAGCCTAGGCTTGCCTCAGGGAATTTCTAGATAGGATGAGAATTTGTCTAGATCTGAAACACTGTAGCTTTTTACACCTTTCTATAAATGCTTTCTTGAGCAACTATACTTTTGAGTCCAAAAGAGGAAGGGTGGCAAAAGCGTCACAGAAATGACTCCCTGGTTTCTGGGACAGTTAAAGTGAAAGAAGGGAAGGATATTTTCAGATGTGTAAAATTCTGTTAAACTTGCACATCTATTCTGTAACCTTATAATAAAAATAAAAGCCAGTTGTGTTTCTGGTCTGCACTACCTCACAAGGTTAACAGAAACTACATTCTGTTACCTTCCGCTCAGCCCAATCCTAATCAAACATACTCATAAACAAGTCCAATTCAGTCCTTTCCTAAAATACTAGCCAAACTTCAGATTAAATGCTAACAAGAAGTTGCACATCAGAAACGTTACGTAGCAGAGTGCTCTGCTCTATAGCTGCTTGATCTGCTGTTATAGTTCTTGATTGATCTGCTGTTATAAATAACATACATGCAAATGCAAGAAAAATAAATCCTTCTGTGTAGATAAGCCTTTCATTGGGGACTTAAAAATAAAGAATTTAAAGATGGCATATAAAACATCCTATGTTGTCAGAGAACACTTTTTTCCTTGCCAATATGCTACATGGAACTTTTAAATTTCTAAAATGTTCTGGGCATGCTCTATATCACTAGCCAATGTAAAGCAAATAAATGACTTTTCTTTCTATTGAAATAATTCTTTGTCTGCTTTACAACTGTATTAAAAATGCAATCATATTTTGCAAATCATAATCTCTTAATCTATGCTCCGAATACTGTAAATGTACACCAGATGAACTGCTTTAATTTAATTCACTGTACTGAATAATTATAATTATACTAAAACTAGTCAGCTATTTAATAGATAATCTAAAACTAATGAAATATAAAAGATGCAAGCATTATTGAAAAAGAGGATGCAACTTCACAATCCAACCACAAAACCATATTCTTCAACATGTATAGTGAATAGTCTACAGAGAGGGGCGGCATACAAATCTAATAAATAATAATAATAATAATAATAATAATAATAATAATAATAATAATAATAATGTGTGCTTCAGGACAATATCCAAAATCAGTGGCAAAACAAAGAACATATTAACAATTTATCTGTTCTTTACATTATATATGAAGTCTTAATATAGTATTTCAAATTACAAATGTGGAATTCTAGAGAGAAGAAAGGTAGAATCTGAATACTGGAAACAATTTCCCCAAATTTCTCTTTCTCTTGGATTCTTTATAGTGTCATATTTGAACAATCTTTCTACTCCTCAAATTTAAATTGCATCACTTTTGATGGATCAAATGAATGGTCTGTGTAATAATCAGTGTGTTTTCCCAGTTATGATCAAAAAAGTATTTATGAATTCTGCAACTCTTCGGATCAGCAACTGAATACAGAGGCTGACTTTTAGTCATCGTGCTAAGGAATAAAGTACTTATCTTATTCCTGGCATAGCATGATTAGAACTGCCCCTACTCTTCCTGCCTTCCGTAAACTCCTTAAAACCCACCTTTGCCATCAGGCATGGGGGAACTGAACATCTCCCCCTGGGCACGTTTAATTTATGCATGGTATGTCTGTGTGTGTATCTGTTAGCATATGGGGTTTTTAAATATTTAAATATTTTAAATTTGTCTGATTGCTTATGATTTGTTTTTACATGTTGTGAGCCGCCCCGAGTCTTCGGAGAGGGGCGGCATACAAATCTAAGTAATAAATAAATAAATAAATAAATAAATAAATAAATAAATAAATAAATAAATATATAAAAAAATAAATAAATGATATACGAAATTTACTTCATTTAGTAATTGTATGTGCCCTTACATATTTGCAATTAAATAAAAAAATCATTATGAGTTGTTCAACAAACCATAATCAGAAATCATGTCTAATATAATATGTGAACTAAAATCTGTAGTCATCTCTCATATGTAGAGATGAGGGCCAAGTGGAGGGTGTGCGCAGCATGGTGTCCCTTATGCCTACACGAGATCACCCTGTTCACAGGGCCAGGATAATCTAAGACGGTATACCAGGTTGGTACATGATCTCATCTAGGTTGTAACAACAGGATGCTCTTAAGAATTGGTAGTGGGGGAAGATTGGAGGGGGAGGGACTTTACCAATGAAAATGCTGTTGCTCTTTTTGAAAAATACTCAGTGGAAGGCAACTGGTGAATTAGCAGTTTCTTTGTTTTTCTTTCAGTCAGAACAGGCAGGTTAAACAGATCAGTTAGGGTACAGTCACTAATTCTCTCTCAGAGAAAGTGGCGCGTCTTTATCCTATTTATAGGCTTCACAAAGTAACAAACCTTATTTGACACAGTAACAAATTCTCCCGCCGGAACAAACAGCCAATCAGGAGACAACATTCAAATCCTGCCCTTAGCAACTCTCTCTCTGCATATTTAACACTTTTCTACCTTTGGCTGCTTGGAAAATTGTATAAAAAGCAATAAACACCTTGAAGGCAGTCAGACATCTACGCATCCTGCCATGATTTGTCTCTAATTCCATCACTCATGCTAGTACTAATGCAAATCCTTCTTAATGCATTTCAATAATTCATTCTGAAAGACAGTGACCATCTCTGCATTTATGGTAATTAATTCCATAAGATGCTATACATTGTTTTCTTTTCTCATTGCTAATGACCAGTCTGGTTAGAGATATGAATTTATGAATCTCATTTCTTGATGATCCATTCCTAAAATTGCTAGTAAGGCACTAGTACAAAGACCAATAAGTATTAGATCGTTTCCTAATAAAAATTGTGCAACTTGGCCAAAAACATTGCAGAGAAATTTGAGAGATACAGAAGTTTTGTTTTCATTTTCCTATCAGAAGGCAAAAGCTGGTAATAGGGTAGGAAAGAAATTTCTCAATTCACCTTTAATGTAAACAATTAATTTTGCTGACATATTTGTACATGTAATTCTTGTTACCTGGGACCAGCAACGTAGTCGTTTAGTGAAGCACTTGTGATATGAAGCAGTTGCTAAGTGAAACAGTAACTTAGGATTTTGCTTCAGCTTTCCTTTGCTTTATAGGCTTGCAAAGGATGTACATGTAAGAATTGGTGGCAAAGCTACTTTTTCATCATTGTGAAAAATTTCATCACAATTTGAACAGTTGCTGTATGAGGCAATACACGAGGAAAATTTAACCAATACTATTAAGACCAACATATAGTTTTTTGCTATATTGCTATTATAGCAAAGACGTTTCTTTGCTTCTTTGCCTCCTGGAGGCCTTCCTTTCCCTTTCATAAAGTAAACATTTTTCAAAAATACAATATTCAAAATTAATATTTTGAAAAAATTAAATTAAATTTGCTGTTAAGGATGTTCCTATTTTAGTGTAGGAGAGACTTCTAAGCAAATATGGATGGTCTCCTCAGAGTAACCCCAAAATAGACAAAAATATAATCAATTACATCAGAATTGCATTATAAACTGGCTATGGTGAAATAATTCTTTTCTCTCACCAAGTGAGAGGAACTTGGAAAGGATAACAGCCAGAAAGCATTTGTTGATAGTGTCATGAATCCTTGCCAATATGATTTCTTAAATTTCACCCCTAGGAAAGAAACCTTAAGGAGGTTGATTGACCTACTTTCCACTGTCAAGGAACATTGAAGCAATGTCTAATCAAGCCAATTGAGACAACTGATTCAAACACATTATTCAAAATATGAGCAATGTTGTTTGTACATCTATGGAACAAAATAATGAAATACTGAATGTTAACCGTCAACCAAACAACGTCGCTTGGCGGGACCCAGAGGAAGAGCCTTCTCTGTGGCGGCCCCGGTCCTCTGGAACCAACTCCCCCCAGAGATTAGAATTGCCCCCACCCTCCTTGCCTTTCAAAAGTTGCTTAAAACCCACCTCTGCCGCCAGGCATGGGGGGACTGAGATATACTTTCCCCCTAGGCCTTTACAATTTTATGCATGGTATGTCTGTATGTATGATTGGTTTTTATATAATGGGTTTTTAACTGTTTTTAGTATTGGATTTTGTTATATACTGTTTATTGCTGTTGTTAGCCACCCCGAGTCTGCGGAGAGGGGCGGCATACAAATCCAATCAATCAATCAATCAATCAATCAATAAATAACCATTTAATAAAAAGAGTTTTAAAATTTTACCACAAAGAATTCTCCCTTGAACATCTAATTTTTAAAATATTGTGTATTTTGGTAATACATAGAAAGCATAGCTAACATCTAAGGAACTTCCTACCACTGACATATTACCTACAATAGAAATACAAGCCTTCTGAAGACAGCCATATCACATGTAAACCTTACAAAATCATCAATCAAAATGAAACATAGTTACTACAAAGAGAAGCCCAATTTCCCTGCCACCACCTCCTCAATATTTAGAATGACTAAATTCCTAAAAAAAAAAAAAAAAGATTTCAAATCATTTGGTTAAGACAACATATGAAATAGAAACAAAGCAACCACACACAGAGCATCTACACAATACAGCAAATAATCAGTGCAAGCAAGTTGCAAAGCCAACAAAAAGAGAATGGGAGAATGCATCAAGTTGGAGCTGATTTTTGCACCTGCAGTCTTGCCGAAATGGAAAGAGCAGCAGATCAGAAGCACAGCAAATGATAGCATGGATCATGCAATGATACGACTGGGAGAAGCAAGCCACTGCAGACAGACTTGTAAGGTAGTTAATGTATGAAAAAGCTTACTTCATTTAGAAAGCTCACTAATTGGTCTACCGTTAAATAATCTGTTTTGTCTCCATTGCTGAAAAGAAATTTATTAGAAAAAAATGTAAGTTTTCAAGTAAGATCCTACAGCAGGTATGATTTACATGTTGACATTTTTTAATATTCCCAACATTGATCTAAGATTCTTTAACAGATCTAAGCTGCATTTTCAAAATCAGGATTAATAAGTGATAATGACTATGCTTGCTACAAAACAGCTTCTCCTTTCTATGCCCCCAATTTAACAGATGAAAGAAAGAAGCAATTCAACATGTAAGTCTTCCACATTAATAATAGTGCATGAAACCTCAGATGTTAAAGACTTTCTTAACCTAATTAGTTCATATATTGTGTTAATAACCTTATAATAGCAAGTTAATATTTTAGGTTAGTAAAGCCAATTTAAAACCGAAAGAGTTTCTTTAAATCAGAAGATCCTCAAACCCTATATCAGAACTTTGAGTTCAACCTTTGGAGAAAAAAATGACTTCTGATAGAAACACTACACAACAGCTTTATCTTCAGATTAGGTAATATTAAAATTATGTTTATTATGTAGAGTAACTTACATTTTTCTAAAAAGCTCTTCTATATCCGTACGAGGACATATCTTCTGGGTTAGTTCATAAAACTTCTCAAAAGTAAAAGCTGAAGGCTCTATTTCATCATTCTGAAATTAAAATAAAACTTAGATTTAGATTTAGATTTATTGGATTTACATGCCGCCCCTCTCCGCAAACTCGGGGTGGCTCACAACAATAATAAAAAACAGCACAGTACATAATACCAAATCCAATGCCCACCAATCTAATTAAAACTTAATATGTACTGGGTTGGATAAGCACTGACTGAAGAATTTACAATTTATTCATTATGGATAGAAGTAAATAATTTAATGTTATTTGACAAAATTTAAATAAATCTGGAAATAGTTCTCTATAATTGCAACAATAATGTACATTTCTAATGTGTGTAGTATATAATGAATTCGACAAATGAATTCATATTTGTTTGCCTGAACATAAGTGACTGGGTTTTTTGAAGATATTGGGGGTTAAGTATGTTTTTAAATTTAGATTTCTATGTTATGTATTACTTGTGAGCAGCCCTGAGTCCGAAGAATAGAGCAGCATAGAAATATAATAAATATGAATGAATGAATGAATCTACTGCATTAAAATATTATAATTATAATTAGCATAGAAGTTAACAATAGACAAACTGCTACTGAATTATTTTTGAAGTGATACTAAATAATCAACTGCAACCATTAACTGTTTTAGGCTTATAACATCCATCTTAAAACCCTTAATTGTTGGAAATTAAATTTAAATACCTTTCCACTTGGAAGACCCAATTCTTTAAGTGCCTGAAATATCACTTTTTCAGTTTTACCTGACGCAAAAGTTCTGGTAATGCTAGGGGGGAAAAGGAGAATTGGCAATCTCATAATCAGAGCTACATCACATGCCTTCAATTGATATGACAATAGTTCATTAATGACTTTCTGTATTGATAGTGTAAAGTATCTCTTCAAGAACATTGCACTTTTATATAGATAAATAAAACATTCCATCACCTAATTTTCACATCTTTACCATATATCTAATATGTAGTTTTACGTGAGTGTGAACATTCATAAACCAGGGATAACAAGAGAAGATATTAATATAGAAAACTATACCTACAAAGATTAGATACAATAAAGGATTAAATCCATCGATATTATGGGAAAGTTGAAGTTTGATGAAAGACTATAATTTGAATCTTATGTCCTCACACAGTGGTTTATAGTAGAGTTCTGTTTTAGTAGCTGAATGCTGAGAGACTGTTGCCACTTACCCTTCTGAAAGAAAGCTGAAAAACAACGCTTTCAAGCAGCCTTTATGATTTTTGAGTTAATTATTCCCACATTTTAGTTTTAGTGGAAATCAAATATTTCCTTTTGTTGTTGTTTTCTCAAACATTGACAACTGTTGTCACAAGCATGTTCTTTCTCTCTGTTTTTGTGTTTTCATACAATGTCTACTTCTCCAGAAAAATCCCCACTGATCAAGAATTATATCATAAATACAGGAGTGCCGTATGTAGCATTTTTAGTCAACCATTGCAAATATGGGTGTGATATAAGAAACTTTCTCACAACATGTTCTAAAATTAATCCTTGGACAATAATTCAAATTTCTTTCACTTTGAATGAATGTTTTCTCAACTTTGTTTTGAAGAGTCAACTTTTGACTCTAGAAAATTTTTTACACTGATGCCTATTCTCCATACAGTTCAGAACTTGTTCTCTTTTTTATATAAACTAGAATAAACAGATAATATAGTCCACTGCTGCTGAATATGTGGCCTAATGATAACAATGGTAGTTGTTTGCTTTAGCCTTATTACATTAATGGGCCAGAGCCTGTTGCTGCTTAAGCCCCATTCCCCTTTGAGCAACAGTGGTCAACTTATTTCTGTTATTCCTCCTATACCTTTGCACTTAGATCAACCAGCAGTGATAATTCCTTTGAGCCATAACTTTAAAAATTTGCAGTGCCTAACTCTATAACAGGGCTAAGCACCTGGATGCTATTTGGATGTTAGCCAAGCATGGACATTTTTTTAAAAAACGGATGTGAGACTTGTAATTTAAACATTTGGAAGAACCATGTTGCCTATCCCAACTTCCCAATTCTAGCAAACTGTTTTAGAGGGCTAAATGGATATGCTATTTCTATTAAATTTCAATTCTATCCCCAAAATAAAGGTGGTCTCTTTAGCAGGGCTACACAGTATTTGCACTGTTTATTTCACGATTTACTTGAGAACAACATCCAATCAGGATAGAAAATATTGTTGAATCATAAATCCTATGCACAGATTGCAGCATCCCTTTATCTTGATCAACAGACTACTCAATTCTAATGGACTTTCTTATTTGTGATTATTATTCATTTTAATTTCACAACCATACAATTCCTGCATAACCCCACACTTGAAGCTCACAGTACACTTACCTTCTAACTGGAATTTTGCCATTAGTGTTTGTCAGAAATGCCAATTTCATCCAGCTAGAAAGGGGGAGAAAACAATTAGACTTTTCCCACCAAATAATCCAATAAAAGCTCAGTTTATAAAATGAACTGTAGAAGGAGAGTAAGACAAAAGCTATCCTGGGATTTCTTTTTATCACAAAATATAAAAGTGGGGCTTTAAAAGTTCAAGCTGTTTACTCATGGTTATGTAAGAACTGAGTCAAATGTTCACCTACACCTTCATGCATTCTTGCATTTTATAAAAGACTACTGTACTTGCTACTTCTCACTCATAAGGCTAAGTATAATTCCTTTTGCTATCTCCATAAGTGCAGAAGCAAAATCGCACTGGCTCCGCAAGCACTCACGAGCCACGGCGGCGAGCCCAATTTAGCATTCCGGCTAGCAGTCCACCCCTTTTTTTTTTTTGCGGGGCTGGGGGGAAAGGTTCATGGCTCTGCATATTTGTACCATGTCCTTGGGATAGTGAAGGACTAATTAAAAGTGGAGAGCCACATCCACAAATCCTGGACACTGTTCTAAAAGTTCTGGATGCAAATAAAATCTTAACAGCAAAAATTAAACACACAAGTTAGGAAAAAAGAGGGGAACAATTTCCTCTGACTATTATCATTGTGTTATCATGCCTTTTTTAATGCCTTCCTTTACAGTCACGCTAGAATGAACACAATTTAATACGTATGAAATATTTAATTCAGCTGTAATGGATGGAAAGTTTAACTTGAAATGTTTTTTTTAGCATCTGAGAAATAAAGCAATGTCTGAAGCTGTTTTGATAACATTTGTTTGAATAGCTATGTATTATGTATTATGAGTGAGAAGAGGCAATGCTGGTTACTCTACACATATTCTTGCTCTCCAGAGAGTAAATATGTTGGCTTTTCCAAGTTACATGAGCAATGTGAATAATGGAAAGGTGGCATGAGATATGCTTGAAGTCCCTTGAATGAAGAAAAGCAGGAATTTCAGCACTCTGGAGAGCTTTACTGAAAGGGTGCTAAAAGCTACAGGAAGTTAAAGGGTGATGTCTTGGGGGGCTCTTAGTGTGTCTGTGTATCCAACACTTACTTCAACTTACTTCTACAACTTGTTTTTCAGTTGTATTCTAAAATAACCTCTGTCATCCATAGCAGAGATGCTCTGTGGCAAGTCATTCAGCCTAACCTTTTGGAATATAGAAATGACTGTGATGTTAGAACCACATACTACATGCAGCTCAGCTAATTCTCCCAAGGCGAATTCCCTCAAGGAGCTGCAGGTTTACCCTACATCAGACAAAGATAGTCCAAGTAATTTCAGAGCAAATGGAGGGTGAAAGAGGGAGTAAAGAGGTTCCAGAATCTCCTCAGATGCTTCTGCTCTAAATCTCTCTTTGTCTATTATGTATCCTGAGGACTTGTACTTCCAACGGTGCTTTTTCGAAAGGTGATTGTTTTTTCCTTGAAGACATTTCACTTCTCATCCAAGCAATTTCTTCAGTTCTGGATGAGAAATGAAACATCTTCAAGGAAAAAACAAAGAAAAGATCAGTTGCCTTTTAGAAAAAACACCTTTGGGACACCCATGGATATTAAAGAATTGTACCTTCTACTGCTTGGAGAGCAACAACATTTTCTTAGGGGAAATAGCATTTAAAAAACTGGGAAGGACTAGACGAATCTTTTAAAATTTGTTGCTGCTAAATCTTTTAGGTTTCTTTTGGAAGAAATTGAAAAGAGGGTTTACAAAGTGGGGAGCGTACAAATATACTTCAGGGTAATCTGAACAGGATAAGAAGATTACAGCAAAGTATTTAGTCTCAGTTGCATTTTCCTAATGTTTCAGAATATTCTCTGAGAAATCTCATAAAGAAAAGAACAATTCAGCTCTGTATCCAGATGAAGCAAGAACATTTGTATGTAATTGGGCAGTTGTCTCCCCTGAACCAAGAAAAGTTCAGGCAAAGCTAATAATTAAAACTGCTTCTCTCAACAGATCATAAAATCCAGTAAACTCCCTTAACTCCTGAACATATATTTGACTTGGGAACGTATTTTATTTGTGGGGGGAAAATGTGAGGAATACATTAATATCACATTTCTCATGGATGTTTGTATCGTTGGGGAATGTCTTCCACAGCTTATCCAGATATTTATTTCTTGTGCCAAATAAGGAAAGGAAGTTTTTTTTTAAATGCACGCCAAGAAACATATAGAAACATAGAAACATAGAAGACTGATGGCAGAAAAAGACCTCATGATCCATCTAGTCTGCCCTAGAAGGAATAAAATCGTATTTGATGAGGTGAGGGGGGGAAAGCTTACTGTTTCTTGAGGCATGTCGTGGGACAGACATTGTTGGCTCTGAAGTTACCTATAATTGATCTGAGTCCATCAATCCATTGCTGAAAGACAAAAAGATAAAACAAATATGTGTAGTGTGTGCCCACAAGTGTGTATAGTGACCACCCAATCAATCAATTTAAAAGCAGTATAACTACAGAAGCATCATTGAGTAATACAAGTTAGAATAAGTAGTAGTGCTTCTATAACAGCTCTAGACTTATTTGGAAAATTTTGCACATATTCAATGCACATCAAACGATACACAATTTTCTTACAACCCATACATATACTGCCTAGCAGGTTTCTCTCCATACAGGTAGTCCTAGAATTAACAATAGTTTGTTTAGTGACTGTTTGAAGTTATAATGGCATTGAAAAAAATGTGCTTTGGCCATTGACGGTTGCAGCCTCATGGTGACATGATCAAATTCAAATGCTTGGCAATTGACTCATATTTATGACAGTTGCAGTGTTCCAGGGGCATATGATCACTTTTTGCAAACTTCTACAAGCAAAGTCGATGGGCAAGCCAGATTCACTTAACAACTGAATTATTCGTCCGAGTCTGAGTCGAGGGGCGACATACAAACAAACAAACAAACAAACAAACAAACAAACAAATAAATATTAATTTAACAACTACAGTGATTAACGTAACTGTGGGAAGAAAGTTTGTAAAATGGGGCAAAATTCACTTAAAAACTATCTCATGTAACAACAGAAATTTTGGGATCCATCATGATCATAAGTAAAGGACTATCTGTACTGCAGAAAGGAAAATGATTGGGAAGAGGAATGTGAATTTCGTCAGTGAGTTCACAATATTTACTGTCATGTTTTCCAGAACAGTTATCACATTTGGAACAAATATTACCACTGCAACATCTCACAAGGGAAAAAGTCCAGTGGTTAAATGCTGGCCTTGAAACTAGGAGACTGTGAGTTCTAGTCTTGCCTCAGGCATGAATGCTATTTGGATGACTTCAAGCCAGTCACCCTCTCTCAGTCCAACTCACCTCACAAGGTTGTTGTGGGGAAAATAGGAGGAGGAAGGAGTATTAAGCATGTTTGCCTCCTTGGCTTACTTATAAAGAAATAAAGGCAGGATAAAAATCTAATAAAGAAATAGAAATTCAATGGAGATTTGTTTATTCTTTTGTTTTAAAATATGCATAAATAGCTCACTTTTATGATGAAGTCATTGGATCACATTATCAATCAATTACAGGTAATCCTCAATTTATGCCCTTTAATCACAATATTAAAAATGATTTATGAACTGTCCTCAAAGTTACGACCATCACACTATCCTCCAGATCTTGTGGTTATAACTCAGGGACTTGGCAACTAGTTTGCATTTATAACTAACTGCAGTTTCCTATGATCATGTCATAACCGTTTGCAAGATTAGCCAATTATTGACAAGTAGCCTCAATGGGGAAACCAGATTTATTTAAAAATAATACGATTTGCTTAACAACTGTAGTAAAAGTAGACATAAAATTGGTTTGGTCACATGATGACTCACTTAACACCTGCAATGTTTAGTGACTGAAATTCTGGTGCCAATTATCATAAATTGAAGCCTACATGTATAGGCAAAAGATCAATGACAGTTTTATCAGTAGACATTTGGCACAATTTTTTCTGGGATTTCCATGTATACAAATATCTAATAGTTTCCCCCCTCCTAGATGTTTGGAAATAATTTTCTCTCTCTCTCTCTCTCTCTGATCTTCTATTGAAAAAAGCTTTTTTAATACAGATAACTTCTTTTCTTTAAATCATGATACCGAATTCATATATTTCAAGTACAAAATACAAAACTGTCAAAATAATCTCCCTTTATGAAAAGCTACGGTTTTTGCAGCATATGAAAGTCTAAAATAAAGTAAAAAAGAAGAATTAGCCTCTTGTGTTTTGAAAATGAAAGATGTTTAAACACTACTTCCAAAGTTGCACCACCAGGTGTCAGCAGAGGTTCAGAATATAATACAGTTAAGGAATTGTCCAGAAATTGGGGAAGAAAAATAAGTTGATATTTGTCTAAGATAATATTGCAACCTTCTTGGATTTTAACAACAGAAATTATGGAGACCTGGACCTTACAGAAGTGGCACATGAAGAAGTAGGGAATTCTGAATCCCCAATTTAGTATATACCGATTTAGTATCTACCGATTTAGTATCTACCAATGTTGTAGCTAACTTATAAATACTCTTATTACCTCTTTCCAAAATTATGTAATTAATGATTGTGTAAAAACTGATGTCTTCCATGAACAAGCGCTGAATGCATAGAATAACCAAAAAGATAAGCAAGGAGAGTACTAATTATAATCCATTTTTATATCATCCTTTCTGCTTCGGACTTCCCCATCCAAACACATTTCATGCCATAACCTATAAAGTAAGATCCTTAGCTATCTAATAATCTAAAATAAGATCTTACAGTCAATGAATTTATTCATTTTTGGCACATTTCATGCCATCATTTGGCTATATCAAGCAGAATTTGAATCCACCCTACCTCATCTCAGACTGTAACAAAACAGTTTCCTTCCAGTTGGTTACCTTCTATATGTGTTGAAGAAATTTTACACAGTTCAAAGAAATATACACCAGTTTTAAAAATAAATACCTCCTTTGCTTCAGAAAAGTATGAGGAAAAAGTGCATCACAAATAGGAACAGCAGCTTACAAATATTTATTTATCACATTTCTATACCACCCATCTCAACTAAGTGACTACAGGCAGTTTACAATTAAAAATACATAGTATAAAAGCATAAATAAGAACAAAGATTGAAATAATTAAAAGGTAGGGCTATAATAGTTATAAAGTTAACCAGATGGAGAGAACACCCTTGCAAAACCAACCCTCCAGACGATCACATATCACTCTTTGACTCCACACCAAATAGTAGGATCAGTTCTTTACTGAAAGCCAGAAAGGGGGGGGGGGGGGCTGCCTTATATCTTGGTCAAAGTGTTCCAGAAGGAAGGAGTAATGGCAAAGAAGGGTCTCTTCCTGGATCCCACCATCAAAATTCTTTATCACATGGGATGTGCAATATACTGTCCCTGACTAACTAGGCTGAGATGGGAAAATACAATTGAGTTGAAACATTACATTACAACTTCATTACTTAACTAGTAGAATTAGAAAGGGACCTTGGGAGTCTTCTAGTCCAATCTAATGCTCAAACCGGGGCCCCTATACCATTTTGGATAAATGGCTGTCCACCTCAGTTTTTCACACTTCTCAGTTCCTAACTAAAGCATTCTGATTTCAGTTTTGAAAATCTTGTCTTCAGTTTATCTTGTATCTACTATTATTAAATCTGTCACTTGTGCATGTCTTAAAAAGAAAACAAATAATATCACTCCCTTCAGAGTTCACCACTGAACATTAATAAACACCTAGTCCCAAGCAAATGTTGTGGTATCTTATCTGTGCTCTAGTCCTAAAAAAATACTTTACTTTCTAAGGTGATAAATAAACTTTGTTCAGCAGCAATAGATTTGAGGACAAATGATGTAACTCAAAAAATGTACAAGCATAAATTTCTTCATAGCTATTCGATATATATGAAAAAATAGGCTTAGTATGTTACATGTACTGAGTATGTCATTCATACACACACACACACACACACACTTTTTATTCATCAAGCATATTTTAAAGCAGCTTCAGATTCAATCTTGCAAATTGTGACATAGGTACGCATCAGTATTTTGGATGCACTTCCTGTGCAGAAATATACTCTGACAAATAATTCACACCAATGCAGAATGATTGTCCAAAGCCTTCTCGATCTAACAAGATGAATACGTTAAAGGTGGTATCACACATCTGGAAAAAATATATGAATGTGAAAATGCAATTTCAAATTAATATGATTTCTGAAAAGTCTAGGAGGGCACAGTGAGAGACATAAAGCAAGGAAACATAGAGGGGGCTGGTCTGCATAGTCGATATTACAAAAGACAACCTAATATTCTGGAACAGATGAGCTAAAAAGAAGAGCCTATCAGAAACAGAAACTTTGTGTACCAGGTAGAGCAGCAGCAGTGAAATGTTACTTTACCCACATTCTCAGCTTTGCTACTGTTTGTCCCCCACACAGTTTTGTCAAATACTTTAATTGTTTCATGGAATGTAGGAGTACAGTACCTGATTCTTCAAAATTCATTAACTCACTATCCTAAAACCCTGCTTCAAATCATTGCTACACAAAGCTTTCTTTTTACTGGAAGAACTTCTGCAAGGACAGCCTCTATTTCTGCATCTGTCTTTATTCTCTGTTCTCTGAGAAAATATACCCTGAGGCAGAATTTGGGAACTGCCAGGTTTTTCAAATCGAGTTTAATATTCAATGCTAATAATTGAATTATGCAATACTTAGATTTCTATATAAATACTATTGAAATATTGTTTCTGATTTGTTTTATTTTGGGGAAATTGATACTGGATAATTTGTAATCCAACAACATCTGAAGGCCATCATGCTTTTCACTTAATCTGTTATAAAATATTATTTTTACATATAAAGATCAATCAAAATAGAGCTGGAAGGGATGCTGGATGTCTTCTAGTCGGTACCCTTTACCATTTCAGGCAGATCAATTGTTCCCACTGTTAAGAAATTTCTCCTTGGTTCTATGTTGGTTCTCTCCTTGATTAGTTTATTTATTTATATTTATTTATTTATTTATTTATTTTGTCCAATACACAATACGGGTTTTAGTGGATATATATATATATATATATATATATATATATATATATATATATATATTTATTTATATGTGTGTGTGTGTGTATGTATATGTATATGTATATACACCTAGAAAAATACATGATGAAGGTTATAGAGGAGATACTCATAGTAAAATATATCTAAGAAAGAATAGAAAAGAAGGTATAGTAATAGAACATATCAATGAAAGAATAGAAGAAGAGATATAGGAATAGAAGAAAGGTATAGGAGATATAGGAGAGTAATAGGACAGAGGATGGAAGGCACTCTAGTGCACTTGTACTCGCCCCTTACTGACCTCTTAGGAATCTGGATAGGTCAACCGTAGATAATCTAAGGGTAAAGTGTTGGGGGTTTGGGGATGACACTATGGAGTACGGTAATGAGTTCCACGCTTCGACAACTCGGTTACTGAAGTCTTATTTTTTACAGTCCAGTTTGGAGCGCTTAATATTAAGTTTAAATCTGTTGTGTGCTCTTGTGTTGTTGTGGTTGAAGCTGAAGTAGTCACCGACAGGCAAGACGTTGCAGCATATGATCTTGTGGGCAATACTTAGATCTTGTTTAAGACGTCTTAGTTCTAGGCTTTCTAGGCCCAGGATTGAAAGTCTAGTCTCGTAGGGTATTCTATTTCGAGTGGAGGAGTGAAGGGCTCTTCTGGTGAAGTATCTTTGGACATTTTCAAGGGTGTTAATGTCTGAGATGCGATATGGGTTCCAAACAGATGAGCTGTATTCGAAGATGGGTCTGGCAAAAGTTTTGTAAGCTCTGGTAAGTAGTGTGACATTGCCAGAGCAGAAGCTATGTAGGATTAGGTTTACAACTCTTGAAGCCTTCTTGGCTATGTTGTTGCAGTGGGCTTTGGCACTTAAATCTTTTGTTATTAGTATTCCGAGGTCCTTAACCGAGTGGGGATTATCTGTGATAATTTGATTATTCAGTTCGTATTTGGAGTTCAGATTCTTCTTCCCAATGTGTAGGACAGAGCATTTGCTCGTTGAAATTTGGAGTTGACATGTGTTAGACCACTCAGAAACACAGTTCAGGTCTTTTTGGAGAGTAGTTGTGTTATCGGTGGTTTTACACCGTCGGCGAAGAGGACACAGTTGCTTGTGATGTAATTGGCAAAGGTCACTGATGTAGAGAATGAAGAGCGCTGGTCCCAGTACACTACCTTGGGGAACACCGCTTTTAACTGGGGTGGAGGTGGATATGGTGCTTCCTATTTTGACCACTTATTGTCTGTTTGACAGGAATTCTGTAATCCAGCTATGGAGGGATCCTGAGATGCCATAGGATTTGAGTTTTAAGAGTAGTGTGTCGTGGACCACTGAATCAAAGACTTTGCAGAAGTCGATATAAATTGCATCTATGGATTTCCCTTGATCTAGATGAGTTGTCCATATATTTTTGCAGTGGAGGAGCTGCAGGTTGCAGGATAGTTTTTTTCCGAAACCAAATTGTTTGTTAGAGAGCAAATTATTAGTTTCTAGATGGAGAGTAATTGATTTGTTTATAATTGATACCGTGACTTTGCATGGGACCCAGCATAGTGAAATTGGTCTGTAGTTATCGACAAGAGAGGCGTCTCCTTTTTTGAAGATGGGGATGACCATTGCTTTCAACCATAGGTTAGGAAGTGTACTGGTTCTGAAGGATTTTTCAAAAATTATGCTTAGTGGTTCAGCTATGGCAAAAGAGCTTTTTTAGGAAGTAAGCACATAGACCATCTGGTCCGACTGATAGAGAAGGTTTAAGGTCACGTAATGCTTTTTCAACTTGGTCTTCAGTGAAGTCTACTTGGGTTAGGTCGTTGAGAGAGTTTGAGGTGCGATTGATAATAATAATAATAATTAATAATAATTTATTGGATTTGTATGCCGCCCCTCTCCGTATACTTGGGGTGGTTTCCCTTGATGAAATTGGGGGATGAGCCATTGCTGTTAACAAAGACAGAGCCAAAGAAAGAGTTGAGGAGGTTGGGTTTGGATGAATCATCATGGTATTCTTTGTTGTTGGTCGTGGTATTCTTTGTTGTTGCCATCCATTGTTTCTTTTCTTGCTTTCTGGTGGTTTGGAAAATAGATTGACCCTCTTTTCTTTGTGACAACCCCTCAAATATACCGGAATACGGGAAAACAACCCTACTGTGCAGCTGTCCTTTAAAAAAAGGACAAAAACCGAGGTACGTTACAATAAACAACACTTGCTATACCTTAAAGTCTATAAATATATTGATAAATATATTCTTATCTTCTTATTTGAATTAAACATGAAAATGTAATATTGTGCATTAAAGGTTAATCATTGTTTTGTAAAAGCTTCTTTGATTTAAGATGCTATTAAATTATCTTGGACATTAAATTAAGCTTCCTTTTTTTCCTGGCAGATTATCTGCACTTATTCAATGGACCCTGAAGTAGCATCTTTTTGACAATATAATCCTTTTGAGAATATAATCTTTCTACTTCATGCAGAGCAGCCATAGTGTTTCTTTCTAATATTAGATCAATTTTAGGAATTGCTTTGGAATCTAATGAAAAGTCGTACCACAAATACAGTGGTTCCTTGACTTTTGCAAGTCCAACTTTCACGGAAAGCCTATACCACGGGTTTTGAAAAATAAATAAATAAATAAGTAAGTAAGTAAGTAAGTAAATAAATAAATAAATAAATAATTTATTTTTTTTTGAAAACCTGTGGTATACCCGTGGTATTTTTTTAAAAAATTATTTAAAGAGACTGTTCTGCTTCTTTAAATAAAAGCTCCGCTTCCGCCCTAGCCTCCCGATCCCTCCCCTTTAATTCTTGGAGCGTTGGTATGCTCCACTTGAAGCTGAGCCTTGCGGCCAGACAAGACCACCCTAACTCACCCGAGGCATTGCTGAATGCAGCTCATCTGTCTGGAACCCACACTGCATACTGGATATTAGAAAGCATCCAGAGATATTTCACTAGAAGAGCCCTCTACTCCTCTACTCACAATAGACTATTCTATGCAACCAGACTTGCTAGGCTTAGAAAGTTAGAACTATGTCGCCTTCGGCACGATCTAAACATAGCTCATAAAATTATCTGCTACAACGTCCTTCCTGTCAACGACTACTTCAGCTTTAACCATAACAATAGATCAGCACACAACAGATACAAAGTGAATTGCTCCAAACTTGACTGTAGCAAATTCGACTTTAGCAACAGAATGATTAATGCCTGGAACTCACTACCTGACTCTGTGGTTTTGTCACCAACTCCCCAAAACTTTATTTTAGACTGTCCACTGTTGATCTCACCAAATTCCTAGGAGGTCAGTAAGTGCATCAGCATGCCACCGTCCCTGTCCTAATGTTCCCTCTTATCAGTATCCATCTAATGTATATAAACAATGTTATATCTATGTATATTACAAATATGTATGGTATGTTGTGTGTATGTTTTTTAAATATTAGATTTGTATTGTACATTATACATTGTTTTCTACTATTGTTGTGAGCTGCCCCGAGTTTACGGAGAGGGGCTCATACAAATTTAATAAATAATAATAATAATAATAATAATAATAATAATAATGATGATGATGATGATGATGATGTACTTGACAAAATAAATAAATAAATAAAATAAAAATAAATTCAGAGCATCACCTGATTCATCCTGGACATGTTTCTGAACTGTTTCATTTCCACTTTTTCATAAGTGAAGAAGGAAAACAGCAGCTGTAAAAAATGCTCTGCCACTCAGCAAAAACCTTTGTAACCTGGATAAGCAGTTTGCATACAATACATAGACACAAACACACTTTCAAGGACCCTAAACTTGCAACTTAGTGGCTGAATTTTGTTTTGTTACTTCCACTAATCAAATATCAGAGTTTATCCTTCCTTACTGTACTGCCCTTCCTACCATTAAAAACAATATTTTTAAAGAAAGTACAGATTATGATCTTGCGTATAAATTTGAAGTCAGTCCTCATGACTTCTAGTTCGAAGGGTTACAGATTACATCTCTCGCTGCAATGTAATTGCTTATCACACATCTACACACTTCCTAATTGTCACACATTTTTCCCATACACAAGAAACACCCAGATAATTTGAAAAGCAGTGCACCAATTCAGCTGAGGGATTAGCTCATTTTTGCCATTGATGTCAAAGGATCTGTGTTTAGATTAATGTTTGCCAACCTCTTGAAAATACTAGGGATTTACATGGAACAATAATACCACAAAATACCAAAGTTTAGCTGCAGTACCTTAGCGTCTTCAGTGCTTTCTGCTACCATGTAAGTGAAGTTGATGTTCACCAGATCAGTGCCACTACAGACACAAACTATTCGTCCTTCAAGTTCATTTTCTGCTTTACTGACAGCTTCAAGAGCAGCTAATATTTTTGGATCCTGTTGGACAAAATTAATTGCTTGAAAAAAACCCTCTAATGGATTAAAAAAGAAAAAAGAAAAATGTATTGCTCATTTTCACCCATAAGCATTTCTTATTCCTATTTACCTTCTTTATATTCTTCCTATTATTCAAGTACATGTTTATAAGTATTTCATTTTCTACTTAGGCAGGTGATAATAGTATACACTGATTGGGTTCTGGGTGCAGTGACTTTACCCAAGTGACATATTCCAATCATACAGTATTGGAGAGAGAGAAAAAGTGTACCTTAAGACAGCAGTCTGCAACGTTGGCAACTTTAAGACTTGTGGACTTCAATTCCCAGAATTCAATTCCCAGCAAACATAGAAACATAGAAACATAGAAGTCTGACGGCAGAAAAAGACCTCATGGTCCATCTAGTCTGCCCTTATACTATTTTCTGTATTTTATCTTAGGATGGATATATGTTTATCCCAGGCATGTTTAAATTCAGTTACTGTGGATTTATCTACCACATCTGCTGGAAGTTTGTTCCAAGGATCTACTACTCTTTCAGTAAAATAATATTTTCTCATGTTGCTTTTGATCTTTCCCCCAACTAACTTCAGATTGTGTCCCCTTGTTCTTGTGTTCACTTTCCTATTAAAAACACTTCCCTCCTGGACCTTATTTAACCCTTTAATATATTTAAATGTTTCGATCATGTCCCCCCTTTTCCTTCTGTCCTCCAGACTATACAGATTGAGTTCATTAAGTCTTTCCTGATACGTTTTATGCTTAAGACCTTCCACCATTCTTGTAGCCCGTCTTTGGACCCGTTCAATTTTGTCAATATCTTTTTGTAGGTGAGGTCTCCAGAACTGAACACAGTATTCCAAATGTGGTCTCACCATCATTCTATATAGTGGGATCATAATCTCCCTCTTCCTGCTTGTTATACCTCTAGCTATGCAGCCAAGCATCCTACTTGCTTTCCCTACCGCCTGACTGCACTGTTCACCCATTTTGAGACTGTCAGAAATCACTACCCCTAAATCCTTTTCTTTTGAAGTATTTGCCAACACTGAACTGCCAATACAATACTCAGATTGAGGATTCCTTTTCCCCAAGTGCATTATTTTACATTTGGAAACATTAAACTGCAGTTTCCATTGCTTAGACCATTTATCTAGTAAAGCTAAATCATTTACCATATTACAGACGCCTCCAGGAATATCAACCCTATTGCACACTTTAGAGTCATCGGCAAATAGGCAAACCTTCCCTACCAAACCTTCCCCTATGTCACTCACAAATATATTAAAAAGAATAGGACCCAGAACAGATCCTTGTGGCACACCGCTTGTAACCTGACTCTGCTCAGAATACTCGCCATTAACAATAACTCTCTGATGTCTACGCTTCAGCCAGCTGCAAATCCATTGAACTATCCAGGGATTAAGTCCAATCTTCACTAATTTATCTATCAGCTCTTTATGTGGAACCGTATCAAAGGCTTTGCTGAAGTCCAGGTAGGCAATATCCACGGCACCACCTTCATCCAACACCTTTGTGACATAGTCAAAGAAATCAATGAGATTAGTCTGACATGATTTGCCTTCAGTAAAGCCATGCTGATTTGGGTCTAATAAGTTATTGTTTTTTAGGTGCTGATTTATCCTCTTTTTGAGTAGAGTCTCCATCATTTTAACTACAACTGATGTCAAGCTAACTGGCCTGTAGTTACCAGCTTCTTCTCTACTGCCCTTCTTGTGAATAGGCACAACACTGGCCATTCTCCAATCCTCAGGAACTTCTCCTGTTAACAAGGATTGGTTAAACAAATCAGTCAGGGGGGTAGCAATGACAGATCTGAGTTCTTTAAGAACTCTGGGGTGGATGCCATCTGGACCCATTGCCTTATTTATCTTTAATCGTTCAAGTTCTTCTAAGACATCGGCTTCTAAGATCACTGGAGCTGAATCCGTACAGCTGGAAGCAATGCTATATCCCTCTATAGTATTATTTTGTAAGGTGTCTTTTGAGAAAACTGAACAAAAGTAGCTATTGAAATGGTCAGCGATCTCCTTATTCCCATTAATGCATGTATTATTCCCGGTACTAAGCTTCGTGATGCCGCAGTTTTTCTTCTTCTTATCATTAATATATCTGAAGAAGGTTTTATCCCCCTTCTTTACAGATTTGGCAATTTCTTCCTCTTTTGAGGCTTTAGCAGCATATATTATCTGTTTCGCCTCCTTCTGTCTCATTTTATATACCTCCCTATCAGCTATACTTCCAGACTCTTTATACCTCCTATAGGCAGCCTTTTTTTCATTGACTATAGCCCTTACATCATTGCTAAACCATAGCGGTTTCTTCTTCCTTTTACCTTTAGTTATTTGTCTTACATACAGTCCAGTGGCTTTTAAGATGGCCTTTTTTAATACAGTCCACTGGATGCTCGCTCCTGCCATTTTATCCCTCCCCTTTAATTCATTATCTAAATATTCTCCCATTGCATTAAAATTTGTTTTTCTGAAATCCAATACTTTGGTTGCATTATAGGATTGCTCACAATGAGTTTTTACATCAAACCACAAACATAGATGGTCACTGCAACCTAAATTTTCTCCCACCTTGACATCTGAAACCCAATTCCCATTCGTAAAAACTAAATCTAGAATATTCTCCCCTCTAGTTGGTGTCTTAACCAGCTGTGCCAGAGCTGCTCCTGTAAAGGCCTCTACTATATTCTTACTTTTGCATGTAAGGGCACTGGGGATATTCCAGTCAACATCAGGCATGTTGAAATCACCCATAACCACAATATCTCCCTTTACTGCCATTTGGGTAATTTCATCCACCATCTTGTTGTCATATTCCTCGGATTGCCCTGGAGGCCTATAGATCACCCCAATTCTAATGACAGAACCTTCTTTATTTTGCATGCAAATCCAGAGAGTCTCTAGATCTTGACACGTATTTTGAATTAGTGTTGTTTTTAGACTTTCTTTAATATAAATGGCTACTCCACCTCCCCTTCTCTCTATTCTATCCTTCCTATACAGTGTATATCCTGGTATGGATATTTCCCATTCATTAGAATCCTTAAACCATGTCTCAGTTATGGCAACCAGGTCCAAATTATCTCTAGATGTTATGGCCATTAATTCACAGAGCTTGTTGCTCAAGCTTCGAGCATTTGTGCACATTACCCGAAGAACATTATTTTCGTTATTAGTTTGCCCCTTATCATCAACAACTACATCTATATTATTTGCAGCTCCCTTTTCATAAGCTTCCAAAAACTGCTTTATCCTCATTGGTCGGGGACAGAAATCACCCACATCAGTTACATCTCTGTCCCCTTTACCTAGTTTAAGCTGGGTGAGGAACTCTGGGAATTGAAGTCCACAAGTCTTAAAGTTGTCAAGGTTGGAGAGATCCCTGCCTTAGGATACACTTCCCCAACTGATGCCTTCCAAATATGCTGCTACTCTTAATTTTTTCCCAGAGAGCATGTCCCAAAGGTACTTTTTCAAGAGACAACTGGGCTTTTTGGCTCTTCTTCGAAATCGTCTCTTTTCTCATCCAAGAAGCTTCTTTGGTTCTGTCTTCAAAGAAAAACCAGGAAATCCAGTTGCCTCTTGAAAAAGCACTTTTGGGACAACCATGACCTGGATGACTAAGATTCTCCATAGCCACAGATAGAATATAGTACCAAACATCTGGGAGATACCAAGTTAGAGAAAATACCTTAGGAATAAATCAGTGGCTTTTACTCCTTATTCAAATGCCCCTTTTAGATCATGGGATCTTTTTAAAATAAGTCCATATAAAAGACTTACAAAAGACTGCCTTTCAAAGCATAATCTGGAGCCACTTGATTCATATTTAGCATTCAAGTAAAGTTTTACTGCCACTCTAGTTAGTTTGACCAAATGAAATGGAGGGTGGGAAGGACTATTTATTCCCACTGCTTCAGAGAGTAGTTTGTCTGAGAGCATTGTTGATTTTCAAGTAAGATTAAATTTAGCTTTCGCAAACTGTTTTGCTATTTACAGGAAAAATTCATCACCTGTGGTCAACAAAACATTACAGGATTTAGGTTAAATTTGGTGTAGTGGTGAAGATGTTGGCCTAGAAACCAGGAGACCGTGACTTCTAGTCCCTCTTTAGGTATTAAAGTTGGCTGTGTGATCGAGTCATTCTCTCTCAACCCAACCACCTCAGGAGGTTGTGATTGAGGGAAAATAGGAGGAGGATAGAATATTAGGTTCACTGCCTTGAGTTATTTAAAAATAATAAAGGCACAATTATAAAAACTGGACTATATGGTATCTGCCTTTGGATGAATGTATGAGTACAATTTAGATTCACAGAAGGCAGTGTCTTTCTACCACCATCTAAACTAACCAATACTCCCACTGCAGAAGGGGAAATTATATTAGAAGCATGAATGAAAAAGTATTAGTTTGTGAAATGTATCCCTATCCTATGGCTCCAACAGACTAGATAAAAGCCAGGGCTAATGAAGGAGATAAATTTCAGGTAGCCTGTTCAAACACAATCATGTCATTTTGATGTAGAAGCTTCCCGTTTATTGATCCCGTTGAAGAAAACCCATTTGAATACCATCTTAATCAGAATCAGAATACCAAAGAACAAATGTATATTAAAATACTTGTTATTATCCTTATCATAGCCATCAATGTCTGAAGGTATTATGAATCAAGAAGCCTTGATCTAAAGCTTAGATTTTATTTTTAAATGCTTGTGATACAAATGCAAGAATCAGGATAGAGCTTCTTAGTGTCACAAATGTATATGGGAAAATTTCAGCACGTTTCATATTTGCCACTGAAAAAACTCAAGATCTATGGATGTAATATATCTTTTATATGTAAACGCTTCTAAATTATCTTATCTTCACCAAAAGTTAATTTCTACAGACCTGTTTTTCAAATTTAAAAATTCATTGTCCCTTAAGGGTGCAAAGATTTCAGAAGTTCTTGAAACAAGTAAGTTTCCATTCCTGGGCCTTAAGCCAATAGCAAATGTTTAAAACAATACTTTAAAACAAAACTACAGAAATACCTTTGGTACTGCTCCAAAGCGAATACTGTTGACAAGGGAACATTCTAAAACTTGCCCTTCCTGGAAAAGAAAGGAACATCATAAATGCCAAACAGCCAATGTGATGTATCTTGAAATAGAAAATACACCAACAGCTAAGCATTCAAAAATACACAATCTTAATTAATACCAGGCAGTATATATTATATTAATGTCAGCAAAGACAAACATGGAAAACCTATACTTTCTAGAATTTGTCAGACTCTAAATGCCATCATATCTAACCATTGGCCATGGTGAATGAGGTCCAAAGAGGAGGGAGTGATCACAACACAATGATCACTCTGGATGTAATGATATGTGGGAATGACTTTAGGAGACTTGATGAAGGGATGTTACCTAAGGAACAGTCAGATAAGAGGGAGCATAGCCAACAGCTGCATAATGGGCAAAGCCAGAGGCCCAGAATGGATCCTCCCAAAGTTATTGGGCTATACAGGTGATGGTGCAAGAATTGTCCACAGAGCTAATAGTGAGAGATGCTACGTGGTGGTGTTCAGTAAGGTCTTCGTAAGGCCACAAAGACTTGGCTCTGTCGGCAGGCCTGGGGGCAACAAATTTACTTCCAACTCTTGATGGCCAACTCTATGAATGGTGTGCATGTGTATGACTGTGACTGCCTTTTAAAATACCTTTTTATGGGATTTTAGTTTTAGATAATGTTTTAGTTTTAGATAATGTTCGACTTCTTTTTTACTGTGTTGTATCTATTTATATTGTATTTTTAGTATTATTGTAAGCCACCCTTCGGGATTGGGCGGCATAGAAATCGAATGAATGAATGAATGAATGAATGAATGAATGAATGAATGAATGAATGAATGAATGAATGAATGAATATCTATATCTATATATCTATACAGTATATCTATATCTACAGGGGGTGGACAATTCGCTTTAGAGTCCGACGGTCCCTCTCAGAAAACTTCGACTTTCGACCAGACCTGTGCTTGGCTGAGGATGTTTTCCCTTCTCTTTCAAAAGCAGTCATTACTTTGAGACATTACCTCTTGAAACGCCAAACATTCAGGCACTTTCTGTTACACTAGCACCTGCCATTCGAGCACCAACAATTTGGCTTCTTTGAAAGTCTGAGAGGTCTGCCATTTCTAGAAGGTTATAACCAATTTCCTTAAATTTCTGTTTAAAAAAAGGTAGTTTAAAAAACATATCAAATAACAAAATTAAACAAAAAACAAAAAAAACATTAAAATATGTCAAGTTTTGATTGATTTGAACATGTTCAAACATTATGATGCCAAAAAGTCAAGTATTTCCATTTTTGTCCACCCCCTGTATATATATCCCTATCCCTATCCCTATCCCTATCCCTATCCCTATCCCTATCCCTCTCTCTCTCTCTCTCTCTCTCTCTCTCTATCTATCTATCTATCTATCTATCTATCTATCTATCTTGCGGGAGCTGTCTCAACACATTACAGGCTAGAGCATTATAAACTAAGATTCTAATATTTGAAAGAGTGCTTCTCATTAGAACAGTTAGAACTGTACCATGTACTTGTTAGAGGAAGCAATAATAATAATAATAATAATAATAATAATAATAATAATAATAATGAGATCATTATAAATTTTACCTTTCCTTCACTTTTCCATGATAGAAAAAAGCCAAATTCATCAACTTTAAATAGGCAGCCTGGCTCAAAAACAGAAGATTCCTGTTGAAAGAGAAACCCGAAATACTCAGGTCTGCAAGAAAGAATTTGCAATCCAAATTATCCACTTTTTAAAAAAAATCAAAGACAAAATATGTTAAATGAGTGAATAACCAAAGCAGCAACGTGATCTTTGTAGAAATATTACTCAATGGAGTTAAACAGTATGATCCTCAAGTACTCTACTAAGTTTACAGCTTTTACCTATGAAGGAATATTCTTAGGTCCTAGATTTCTATGTTGACATAAGGATATACCTCACCTTATCCCCAGGCTCAAATGATCATACTTTAGATATATTATGCAAGAACCTAGAATCTAGCGAAAACTGTAATGGAAAGCAAGAAGGAAAGAGGAGAGGCAACAAGCAGCAAGATGGATGGACTCAGTTACAAAGGTGATGGATGCATTGTTGAAAAAGCCGAAGGACTAATTTAATAATAATAATAATTTATTAGATTTGTATGCCACCCCTCTCCGCAGACTCGGGGCGGTGCTCATCATGAAGAAAGTCTATGCAGTTGCTAAGAGTTGACAACAACTTCATGGCACATAATTATCATTATCACCACCACCACCACCACCACCACCATCACCTTTTCTCATGAACTTGGGTATTCTACACCGGAGATTAGCAGGGAGGGGTTCCCATCAATGATTTTTGGGGAGACAGATTTCTGAATCTCACATTTCATTCTAATATCTAGTTTAAAACAATTACTGGAAAATTTCTCTGATTGAGATATGAAGAAACCACTCATTTTACAAAGTGTATCCAAAAGGTAAAATTTGGATGCATTTGTTGGAAGTACAGTCATACCTCGTCTTACGAACCTAATTGGTTCCAGGGACAGGTTCGTAAGACGAAAGGTTCGTAAGACGAAACATTGTTTCCCATAGGAAACAATGTAAAGTCAATTAATCCGTGCAACCAAAAAGAAGCCCCGCAAAAAAACCGCTGCCGCCCGGCTGTCACCTTTTAAAACAGCCTGGGGGCTTCTCAGCGACCTCTCGAACGCCGAACGCCAAACCCGAACTTCCAGGTTCGGCGTTCGGGAGGCCGCCGAGAAGCCCCCAGGCTGTTTTAAAAGGTGACAGCCAGGTGGCGTGGCTTCCCAGCAGTCTCCGAACGCTGAACGCGGAAGTTCGGGTTTGGCGTTCGGCTTCGGGAAGCTGCTGGGAAGCCGCGCGGCTGTTTTAAAAGGTGATAGCCGGGCTGGGGGGCTTCCCAGCAACCTCCCGAACCCCGAACTTTTGCCAAACTTCCGGGTTCGGGGTTCGGGAGGTTGCTGGGAAGCCCCCCAGCCCGGCTGTCACCTTTTAAAACAGCCGCGCGGCTTCCCAGCAGCTTCCCGAAGCCGAACGCCAAACCCGAACTTCCGCGTTTGGCATTCGGAGACTGCTGGGAAGCCGCGCAGCTGTTTTAAAAGGTGACAGCCGGGCTGGGGGGCTTCCCAGCAACCTCCCGAACCCCGAACCTGGAAGTTCGGCAAAAGTTCGGGGTTCGGGAGGCTGCTGGGAAGCCCCCCAGCCCGGCTGTCACCTTTTAAAACAGCCGTGCGGCTTCCCAGCAGCTTCCCGAAGCCGAACGCCAAACCCGAACTTCCGCATTCGGCGTTCGGCGTCTGCTGGGAAGCCGCGCGGCTGTTTTAAAAGGTGACAGCCGGGCTGGGGGGCTTCCCAGCAACCTCCCGAACCCCGAACCTGGAAGTTTGGCAAAAGTTCGGGGTTCGGGAGGTTGCTGGGAAGCCCCCCAGCCCGGCTGTCATCTTTTAAAACAGCCGGGCGGCTTCCCAGCAGCTTCCCGAAGCCGAACGCCAAACCCGAACTTCCGCGTTCGGCGTTCGGCGTCTGCTGGGAAGCCGCCCGGCTGTTTTAAAAGGTCGCAGCTGGGCTGGGGGGCTTCCCTGCAGCCTCCCGAACCCCGAACCCAGAAGTTCGGCAAAAGTTCGGGGTTCGGGAGGCTGCTGGGAAGTCCCCCAGCCCGGCTGCGACCTTTTAAAACAGCCGGGCGGCTTCCCAGCAGCCTCCCGAAGCCGAACGCCAAAGCCGAACTTCCGCGTTCGGCGGCTGCTGGGAAGCCGCCCGGCTGTTTTAAAAGGTCGCAGTCGGGCTGGGGGGCTTCCCAGCAGCCTCCCGAACCGAACCCAGGGTTCAGAAAAATTTTGCCTCTTCTTACGAACTTTTTTCGAGTTACAAACCGGCGTTCGGGAGGCTGCTGGGAAGCCCCGCCGCCCGGCTGTCACCTTTTAAAACAGCCGGGGGGCTTCCCAGCAGCCTCCCGAACGCCGGTTCATAACTCAAAAAAAGTTCGTAAGAAGAGGCAAAAATTTTCTGAACACCGGGTTCGTATCACGAGTTGTTCGTAAGACAAGGGGTTCGTATCTTGAGGTACCACTGTATACCCAAGCCTGCCATTCAGTGTAATAGTCTGCTTGATTCCTGAATAGGAACTACTTATGAAGTTTGGTTTGTGCCGTGGAAATAATCTCCCTCCACATGTATTAAAGCACTGCATCCTGTTGGAAAAGATTATCTGCGTATTTCTAATTTACCCAATAGAATTTTTTAAAATATTTGGGATGGGGAAGTAAAAACTAAAACATATTTTTCTAAGCAAAATTAATTCAGCAAGCTACTTACATTTTCTTACTGTATGCTACAATTATTGGGAATGAGATTTGCAACAATCTTAGCAGACCTTACATCTTTAAAAGTACTTTTTATATTTCAAGAGCTAAGAAAATGGAGTAAAAGTATTGCTAAAGAGGGTTATTGGGATTTCAGCCTTTTACTTACTTGTCATGTTAAAGAGAATGTTCAGCTAATCTATCAAATGCTTGAGATTCCATTTATGCATGTTAAAATATCAAACAATGCCAGAGAGTTATATTCAGTTAAACAAACTATCTACTACTAAAAGGAATGCTGATCCCTTGGCTAAATAAAATAATAAAAGCATTTTAATCTTTTGAAGTGCAATGTATTCCCTCTCACATTCCTTGAGATGACCTCTTTTTATCCTTTTACATTTACGCAAATCACTGAATTATCTCCCTTGCCTATATATTATATATACGGTATATTTGTCCTGGATTCTATAGCTTTCTGGCTTCTTCTATGCATTTTTTAATGAGGAATTTTAAAAGAACGGCCAAAGGTAGGAATTTAACTGCTGTGCATTCAGAAAACAATATTTTTAAATAAAGGGTGCGTTCCAAAAGTAATGCAATTTTTTTAAAAAAAGTAATTTAATCAACACATTTGCACAAACACTTAAAACTCTTCAAAGTACTGTCCGTGGGCCTTTACACATTTTTCCCAGCAACTCTGCCATGACCGGTACACGCTCTGGAAGGCGTCTTTGGGGACCTCTCGCAAGGTCTTCGTCATGGCTGATTGGATCTCTTCTATGGATGAAAAATGGGTTCCTTTCAGGGCTGGGAACAAAAAGAAGTCTGCTGGGGCGACGTCAGGACTATAGGGGGGGGGGCAGCGTTGACACCTGGTGTTTGGCCAGGAACTTGCGGACTTGTAGCGCATTGTGGCCATGCACGTTTTTCGTCCATAGAAGAGATCCAATCAGCTGTGACAAAGACCTTGCGAGAGGTCCCCGAAGACACCTTCCAGAGTTGCTGGAAAAATGTGTAGAGGCCCAAGTTCAGTACTTTGAAGAATTTTAAGTGTTTGTGCTAATCTGTTCAATAAATTACTTTTTTTAAAAAAACGCATTACTTTTGGAACGCACCCTGTACATGTACATTCACCAAATTGAATGGGAATGTTTATTATCATTTCCAAAACTGCTTGCTGAAGGGGAACAATCATTCAAAATCTTTATATAGAGAGATATAATATGGATTAATATTAGTTATAATTCTTCCTAGTGAGTAGGATTTTGGAGGAAGAGGACAGTTCTAATTTGGTTCTTTTTCTTCTCTCTATCATGGCCACCAGGATGCTTAAATTAGGTTTAGCACAAAATGAGTCCTGTTTATTTTTTTTTCTTTTTGACCCTCTCTTGCACAGTGACTACTTTTACAAAATAGGTGGTGTTTGATATTCCTCTCTGAAGCAATAATGACCAGAAACAGATTTCTATTATTTGCCCTCAGAATGCAGCTTCCAGCTGTATTTCCAGATGCTGTATAAGCTCCTTACCTCTTCATATCTGTCAAAAATAGCTCCATCCTGTAGAAAGGAAGGCACTGGCTTCTGCCAGTTAAATTCATATGGTTTTGCCATTCTGTGGACCACCCTAAATAATTAAAAAAAGCAAATGAAATAAAATGTTGCCATATTTAGCTCTCATAAGAAACCACAAATGGTTAATTAGGATTATCCATACAGTACTGCCTCTTGTAAATTCTAGGAAAAACCTTCTATTTAAATGAAAATTCAGAGGAAGCTTGCCAAGAATCTGAGTTTTGCCTAGAGGGTATCTTAACTAGCAGTAACCACTGTTTGAAATTTTGAGATTACAGTATATAATAGGTTTACTCACAAAAGGCTCTATGGAGTGTGTGATAAGAACAAAGCATTCATTTATTGGAAAACTAACTACTAAAGATGCCTATAAATTCTGACATCCAGGCATACCTTTATTTACCTATCAGCTTTCCAGATCAATGGGCATATTTCTAAATCATTACCAACCAACTACCAATCCTTTTAATTTTGTAAAAGTACACATCTTCCCCTTTTAAAATTAAAGAAGTGTTTTGCACATGATAACCATTTTTATGGTTTTGTTATAGGAGTAAAATAACATTTTTTAAAAATTCACATTGGTGGTATAAGCCTGGGAAGTAGGACAGAAAATATTAATCACACTGATTTTAGTAAATATTTATTCAGAAAAATTTATACATCCTCATTTTAATCAACTGTTTGATTTTAAGTGATAGAATTGAGTATTAAACCATTATGACATTCATTAAGATCTCTAGCTGAAAATAACAAACATTCAGGAACAAAAATGAAAACATTCAAACTGCTATTTAATAGTATTAATCAGAGATATTTTTAAGTAAACCCTAGGGCTAAAAGCAAGAAAATATGGTCAAAAGCCAGCTAGAGGCAGCTAAAGAAAAACAAATGAACTGGTGAGCTCATTAAAAGCTGCAATGCATAGAGGGGGGGGGGAGAACAGCAACAAAAAGGAAGACACAACCGTTTAGCCTTGGCAAATTGCTGAAAAATATTGCTAGACAATGCAATTTTCATTTGAATAAACAAAACAGGCTTTATTTCAAGTTCTAAAAGACTACACTTTCCCTGCAGAATTTAAATATACCCTTTTGATATGTTCAATTTAACGGTTTAGAAACAATTTTTTCAAAGGATTTCAGGCATCTGGCCTTTTATCCACTCACAGGATAACCTTCAAAAGCACAATGGAATGGGACTCAGAGTGGTGCTATAATTAAAAGACTGTGGGGAAAACATCTCAAAACCATGTTCAGCATTCTGTCCTTATCTTGTTATGCTATCCAACTCAATGGAATGTTGGAAACAGTGTGCAAAAACATTTAAGGACCTTGCGGTCCATCTGTCTGTCCATCAGCAGGATATCTTCCCCCTCCCCTTGCTAAAAAGAGAAAGAATGGTATCAACTTTGGTATGGTAAACCAACAAGTGAAAGGTTGAGTTTGAAAATTAGCTGGATCAGGTAAAAGATAGAAGAGAAAAACCTTCCAAAAAAAATTCCCCAATGGGTTTCTATAAAATGGACTAGGGCAGCAAGCCCCTCCCACTTCCTTCCTAATCATTTGATCAAAGGCTATTTTAAGGAGTTGGAAAACATTCCAAAAACTCTGCTCTATATCCTTTCTTTTACTTATTTGGTTGCGAGAAGGTTGGGAAGTGAACTGTGATTGGGAACATTAAATTAAAAACATCAAAAGGACTTCTTTCAATACTTCTTTGTTTTTGCCTGCTGAAAATTAATATAGACATAACACATTACCTTAAAATAACAGTCATGACCTTCAGAAAATTATGTTTTAGATTAAAAGCAAAAGCAAAGAAGATCTGAACTCCTTGGAGATGAAGCACTAATATATTAACGGGACTCTGCTAAATAATGAACATCATTTCAGACTTGTAACAGTAGGGAAAGGAAATTAATGTTATTTCAGCGCATGTTCTCTCTTTTTACCTTTTAATGTCAAATTGCTTTTGAAAGAAAGATATAGGAACAAAGCTGTGCAATTATGAAAATGGCAAAATACTCTTTTGAAAACTTGCTATCTCTTCCTGCAACCACCAACTCCTCAAAATTCTTGAGGATAATTTTACTTATGCTTTAAGATACTTTCTAAACTCAGAGTGTCCATTATTTTTATTTTTAGCACTCAGAATCATTTGCTACAATACTCTTTAGATATGCATTGTAAAAACCCATAAGTTGTTAAAGATATTCATGAACTGAGATGGCCATGTTAACAAGGTCAGCCAATGAATAGACATATCAACTAAATCAGCCTATGATTGCTAAACACATCTGAGTCTGTGCAGAGAATCAAAAGAAAAAATTGAAGCTTAAGGCTGGGTGTGGCTCAGTCCATTCTATACTCTCCAGTCCTCTGTAATCTCAGCCCACTCTGTGTTTGCCAGATCTGCTGAAATGAAACTAACTCTCCTGCTTGTGTTTACTTGAAGAAATAATCTACTTGTGGTATTGTATATATATTATTATGTTTATAAAGAAGTTAATGAATCCGGCTGAACCAATTATCTGTGTGCTGATGGTTTTGATTTTTATGCAACAAACTCTAATATAAATGAAACCAAAATTTAATAATGAAATCCATGCTTTGCCATTCACATGCTTCTGTTAAAAAGATGGGGTTCATCTGCTTTTTTTTTTTAAAAAAGAATATGACACATACATAGCTTATTTTTCTCTTATTGGATATTCTTGTAACATCAAGACTATAAAATCTTAGAGGATTTATTTATTTATTTATTTTTATTAGATTTGTATGCCGCCCCGCCCCTCTTAATATAAAATAAACTGAAATACTGTGTATCATTTTAAAATAAAATCTCCAGGAAGCACTACCTGAAAGCAAGGATTTTATATCCCTGCCCCCACAATATAGTATGTACTCAAGAGTAATTTCCCCTCCAGCTCCTCCAACAGTTAACAACACAAAGGAAATTTATGTGTTACATTTGTGAAGCAAAGACACTCACGAGAGAATAGCATTTATTGCTGACACATGACGAAATGATAAAAATCAAATCAACATCCTAATAAAACTTTCAATTAGTGGTTATTTTTACTAGAATTCTTGAACATTTTTAACAAAAATGAAAAATGTACATGCAAAATAGAAACCAATGGTTCATAATTAACTTCAACTATCAAGGTTACAAAAGACATCAGAAACATATTGTGTTGATAGCTTCAATGCAACATGAACAGCTATCACATTTCGACTAACAATAAAAGGTACATTGGTCCAACTTTACAATGCACAAAGCATGTCAACCTGACCATTGTTTTAAATGTAACTTTAAAAAGTAGACATCAATTTCTCTTAATATTATGGGGAAATTACAGCACAATAAAACCTCTGTCATTACTAGTAGATTCTCTGCTGCAGAAGGACAATAAATAAAGTACTGATATGAAATGCTTGCAGAATATCTTCTCTATGGAATCAAGATGATGAAACCAAGATGATTTCACCTAGAGGGTCGTTGGTTTATGGAATTCACTTCCAGAAGAGGTTGTGACAGCTATCAGCCTTGATAGCTTCAAGGCAGGATTAGACAGATTCATGGATGCCAAGTGTACCAGTGGTTATTGAAACGGATGTCCATGTGCCACCTCTTTGTTGGTTGAGGCAGGCAGGATTCCCTTGAGTACCATTTGTTAGGGGTCAAGGGAAAGGGAGGGTTTTGCCTTCTCTTTCTGCTCAAGATCCACATGTGGGCCACTGTGTGACACAATGGTGGACTCGATGGGCTTTGCCCTGATTCAGCATGGCTCTTCTTCTGTTCTTAATTTTATGGAATTTGTAAAATAATATCAGGAGTCTGAAGCCTCTTTTTGTTAGCAATCAAAAACCGAAGTACAGTACTTATTGTTAATTTGGATGCCAACTATAATGAATCTTGGTGATCAAAGTTTTATAATCTTAGCAAACCCAGCTGAACAATGCCCAATTGTTTCAATTTAACAATTCAACTGATAACCTTCATGCGACAATTTCTACAACAGCTAACAAGATCATAAAGCAATTGCCCCAAATTCTCTGATCCAAAAGGCAAGGAAAAATGGTCATCTGTGACAAAGAAAATCAAATCAAATCAAATCATAAAAATAAACTTTTGGTTCTATATTTTGTAAGTATTATACTGTAGATAAAGCAGTGAAGGGTTCGTCTTCCCACACTACCTATGTGCTGCATACACATTGCGATGTTGTGTGTCCCCTCGCACAATTTTG